>NW_019503944.1:0-417 GCF_002814215.2 Seriola lalandi dorsalis
CATCCCCTCCCGGCAACTTAATCCCCTTAATTAAATTATCTCTCTTTAATAACTTCCCCAACGGCTCCACAGCTATGGTGTATAATATAGATGAGAGAGGACAACCCTGCCTCACCGATCGCTGTATCAGAAAAGGATCAGTTAATACTCCATTACATTTTACCCTCCCTACAGCATTAGCATATATCATTCTGATCCAACTTAAAAATCTTTTCCCAAATCCCACTTTCTCTAAAACACTAAACAAATAATCATGTTCTACTCTATCAAAAGCCTTGTTGAAATCAATTTTTACAATAATTCCTTCTGTTTTTGACATATTTAAAAACTCCACTACATCTCTCACCGAACACACAATATCACTTACTTCTCTTCCTGGTACACTATATGCTTGAGTCGGCTCAATTATTGAATGTA
>NW_019503945.1:0-305 GCF_002814215.2 Seriola lalandi dorsalis
AGAATCACATCTTCAGCACCGGTGACTACAGGTGTAGAATTTTTCACCCTGCAAACCGACAAGTAATCTTAACTAGGTTTTCAAACAACTTCCTTGAAGACAGGTGCACTTGCTTTTTGGAGCTAAATGAAGTGAGAATAGCATATTTATGATGTTAACTATCAATCCGCATAGGAAACGCCAAGCGGATTGCCGCAACAATACATTTCCACAGTTGTATAATTCTGTCCAGGAGTCGCATTAATCCTGTGCAGTGTTTCAATGTCTTATAAGCATCCAATCACATAGATGTATTTGCCAAACTT
>NW_019503946.1:0-659 GCF_002814215.2 Seriola lalandi dorsalis
AGGATGAACTGAAGTTGATTTTAAATTCCTCTGACACAAAACAAACTTGACTTTAATTTGTTGTTGTTGCTTTCAGTTCTTTTCAATTCAAATATAAAGACAAACAGCAGCTTATTTTCTTATTTAAAGTTCACTGAAACGTTATTGTAAAAGCTTCTTCAAGATCACAGCTGAGGAGCTCTGTGGATTTGTACTTTTGTGTTTCCATCACAGATGTTCAACAACAGTGTGTGTCACTAAATTCACCACCAACCTGAATGTGTGTGTGCTGTTGTGTTTCTGCATCATGGTGACCCAGATTTTTCATCTGCTGTCAGATTCAAATCAAGAGCAAGAAACTTTTCAACTCAATCAGTTCAGAGAAACAGAGAATTCTGGGAAAAATCACCATTTAGAAAAATTAAATGAATGAGAATAAAACAAAGATAAAGAGTTGAAATAATAAATGAATCCCCTCTGCAGGCTGACAGTGAGCTTCATCTTCTTCTTCAACAGCAGAAGAAGACTGAAGACAAACAGCATGTTGGAGACTGAAGGTCTCAGTTCGACCAATCACTGAAACATAGAAGCTTTTTACACTTTAATGTTGCTGCCATGAAATGATCATTTTCCCTGTTAAACTCACCAGAGTTTGTCATTTTTCTTTCCCCTTTAAAAGC
>NW_019503947.1:0-407 GCF_002814215.2 Seriola lalandi dorsalis
CAAACAGCATGTTGGAGACTGAAGGTCTCAGTTCGACCAATCACTGAAACATAGAAGCTTTTTACACTTTAATGTTGCTGCCATGAAATGATCATTTTCCCTGTTAAACTCACCAGAGTTTGTCATTTTTCTTTCCCCTTTAAAAGCTTCCACTCAGAGGAAAAGCACACAGCAGCTTCAGCTGAGCCGTCAATCAGCAGCAGCCGCCTCATCTGTGGGCCGCAGGGGCTGATGGGAGGTTTGAGGAGGCGTCAGAAACCACACGACCCTCGTCTGAGCTCACAGCTCGTCCTTGTTTGGCCTCAGCTGCATCAGAGCTCCACTTCTCCCCAGCTTCACCAGAGGAAACACCACGGCACAAAATGCTTTTCCTCCCAGCTGCTGCTCTGTGCTGTCTGTGTTCAGGT
>NW_019503948.1:0-426 GCF_002814215.2 Seriola lalandi dorsalis
AAAAACGTCATAGTATAGTAAGGCATAAAAACATCAAAAAACGTCATAGTATAGAAAGGCATAAAATGTCAAACAATGTCATAATACAGTAAGGCATAAAAATCTCAGAAAACGTCATAATATATATAAGGCATAAAAAGAGAGATCCCAAGCCTAGAGTCGAACCTACAGCTTGTTAATTGTGAAGCGACAGTTCTAACCACTCTACTACAGTTCCACCTGGTTTCATCACTGTTGTGCGCCATAAAATGTCAAAAAACATCATAGTATAGTAAGTCATAAAAACTCAAAAAACGTCATAGTATAGGAAGGCATAAAAAACAAAAAAAAACGTCATAGTATAGTAAAGCATGAAAACCTCAAAAAACGTCATAGTATAGTAAGGCATAAATTCCCCAAAAACATCAAAGTACAGTAATGCATAAA
>NW_019503949.1:0-432 GCF_002814215.2 Seriola lalandi dorsalis
GCTGCTGATTTCACGTTTGAAAAGGAGTTTTAAAAGAGCCACAGCAAGGTGAAAGTAACTTTTAAGGAACTTCTGCAGTTGACTGGTTTGCATTGTTCTGCCTGCTGTGTTTCCTGCTTCACCCAGCGACAAAATGTCTTCTAACTTAGTAAAGGATCTCTCCTGTCCTGTCTGCCATGATATCTTCAAAGAACCGGTTGTTCTGTCGTGCAGCCACAGCTTCTGTAACGACTGTCTGCAGAGATGGTGGACAGAGAAATTGATTCACACGTGTCCTCTTTGTAAGGAAATAACTTTGCTGAATGATCCGACTCATAACTTGGTGTTAAAGAATCTGTGTGAGGCCTTTTTACTGGAAAGAGATCAGAGCGCTTCAGCTGAGGCTGAGCCTCTCTGCAGTCTGCACTCTGAAAAACTCAGACTCTTCTGTCT
>NW_019503950.1:0-1340 GCF_002814215.2 Seriola lalandi dorsalis
AGCCTAACTTTCGAGCTCCCCGATGGTTTTGTGAAATAACCTCCAAATAATTTGATATTATCAAACCTAGTGAATAATTAGATCAACAATGGAGTTGGGGGTTAGCACCAGAAGTAGGACCGCAACGAATATGGCAGAAACGTATAGTGAAATGAGTGAAAGCAGCCGAAGTAATTCTCCGAGCCCACGTGTACTTGATGAAGACGGCCCCGAGGTTAGCCTGCGTTGCATCCTTAACGAACTCCGTGAGTTCAGAAAGGACAACAAAACACAACTCTCTGGCATCACACAGGAATTAAAAAAAACAAACGCCAGACTGGACGAAGCAGAGGGGAGGATTGATGAGACTGAGACCGTGCTGCAAGCAACATCCACGCTAATAAAGCGGCTGAGCCAGCGCCAGGCTGACCTTGAAGCTAGGCTAATAGACCAGGAGGGCCGCGCACGGAGGGATAACTTGAGGATCTACGGGATACCGGAGGATAAAGAGGGCAGCGACATGATGAGCTTTTTGGATAAACTGCTGAAAAATGCCCTGGACTTCCCCCGCGAAGGAGAGCTCGGGATTGAGCGGGCACACCGGGCACTGGGACCGAAGCCCAACGGCCCGCAGAAGCCTCGATCTATCGTGGTGAAATTTGGGAGCTACCGGATGAAAGAAGAGGTGCTTCGGAGAGCCTGGCGTAAGAAAGAAGTGTTTTGCGACAATGCCCGCTTTTATGTCGACCATGACTTTCCTTCTGAAGTGCTGAAGAAACGCGGCGAATACGCCGAAGCAAAGAGAGTCTTGAAAGAGAAACAGATCAAGTTTCAGACACCCTATCCTGCAAAGATGCGAGTATTTTACAACGACGGCACCCGTCTATACCGGGATGCTGCGGAGGCAACGAGAGACATGGTTTCACGAGGATTTTCAGTGGCTGTGGTGAAATCGTCCAGTACTCCGGACCAAGAGGAAATCGGGTTACTATCTACATGGCAGCGGGCAGCGGGGAGACGGCGCGACCGACACGGAGATCAGCCCGATGCAGCGGATGGCTGCACACAACCAAAGAGAAACCCCCGCTCCCAATATAAAGAAAAGCTCCGGGAGTTTAGGAGAGAGGTGCCCGGGGCAGGAGGGACTGGAGCCGGGCGGCTGCGCCCCACACTGAGCGTTCATTTAGGATAAGGTATATGACTTAATATATTCACGAGTCGTCCTGCAATATCATTTTGACTAATTAAGGGTCGGGACTTGTTAGTTGGCGAACAATCCAAGTTCTGCTTTATTATGTGGCCACAATTAAGGGCCCCACCGCGGCTGCGACGTGGGATCTTCCCTTACGAGGGCTTTGACT
>NW_019503951.1:0-342 GCF_002814215.2 Seriola lalandi dorsalis
CAGAGCAGGTGAGGGGGCGGAGCTGGAGCAGAGCACCTGAACCACTCAAATGGACTGTCCCAAATACTGATTCCCAGTTGTGCATAAGACACATGATCGGTACGCAACCCAAATGTTCCCACTAGCAAGAGCCCACAGCCGAGGCTTACATACAGCCTAACGTATATGAAGCGTAGCCCCTCCATCAACAAGGGGTGGGTATGTTGACGACCAACCAGTAGCATGGAATTACTGATGGTCCAGATGTTTTAAAGCTTCCCCTGGTGTCTGCCCTCAGTACGACTCATATTACTTAAAACCTAACCCCTTGAGGTTGGCAACCAATCACAACACAGATGTCGA
>NW_019503952.1:0-400 GCF_002814215.2 Seriola lalandi dorsalis
GCCCTCAGTACGACTCATATTACTTAAAACCTAACCCCTTGAGGTTGGCAACCAATCACAACACAGATGTCGAACTGTGACTGTGACATGTTAGTGATAAAGAAATGTCTTCACAGGAAGAGGAAGAGGAGAGGTGTCTCTGTGGAGGAGCAGCCGTCCAGCTGTGCTCTGTGTCAGGACGTCCTAAAGGATCCAGTCTCTACCAGCTGTGGACTCTGGTTCTGCAGACAGTGCTTCACCTCATACTGGGACCAGTCTGGTTCTTCAGGAGACTCATCCTGTCCCCAGTGTGGAAAAAGACCCAGAACAAGACCTGGACTGCAGACAGCCAGTCAGACCAGCACTAAACAAAGTGAGACTGAACATCTGTATGATGATGTCATCATTCTGAAACCAGGAC
>NW_019503953.1:0-385 GCF_002814215.2 Seriola lalandi dorsalis
ACCCAGCTAGTTATGCTTAAAAAGCAGGAGCAGGAGAGTGCTCAACAGAAGGAGCTGTTGGACCAAAAACTGTCTGCTTCTGAAGACAGGGTAAGGAGCATGAAGGAGGAGATCCAAGCTAAAGAAGAACAGATTAACTTGTTAAAAAATCAAAGTTCAGAGCAGTCAGAACTGCTGCATCAAGAGATCTGTGATTTAAAGAAACAAGTGGAGTGTCTTAGTTCCTCACTGAGGTCTGCTGAGGACAATTTGCAATCACAGGAAAATCTGTTTGCCAAACAGCAATTGCAGAACACTGAGCAGATGGAGGCACTCCAAGCGCAGTTAGTTGTGTCTGAAGATGAGGTGAAGAAGCTAAACGCAGAGATTCATGCCAAGGAGGAAC
>NW_019503954.1:0-709 GCF_002814215.2 Seriola lalandi dorsalis
TGACTGTCTACTATATACTATATATATCTATCTGTGTTTAAGGAAACCTATGAGCAAAATAACTGTTATTATACATTTTCTCATTACTGCAACATGAGGTGAAATTAAAGTAATACTCTGGCTGAAGAGCCCCTATTCTGATGAAGCAATGGAGGTTTAGAATAAAAACATTACTCTGTTATGTTTGGTCCAACCTTTCTCACTATTGTTACAGTTGTCTTCACTTGTTTTGTACTCACTTAATAAAAAAAAGAATAGAAACATTTTTATATCTGCATTCACTGAAAATTACTACTTAAACGCAACAGCATCAGAGAGTCCGATTCTTCATGAACGCACCATCGCCAAGCATCACATGTGGTTGGAAGTCCTCCTTGGTTTTACAGGAGTACTTTATGCCCGCAGATTTGACTCTCAGGCAGTATAACGTGTTAGGTTAAAGTGACCATTGAAGTATATAAAAATAAATACGTTTACATCCGTTAAAATTGTATTTGGACAAATAAAAGTCTGAAACACCAACTGTGAATGTCACGTTTTTAGTGTCATTATATCAATATCTTAATTTTAATGTGTGCCCATTGCTGTTACAGCGAATAATTAGTTTGGCTGATGAATAAGCAGGTTAAGTGGCCTGCTTTGCTTACTTCCTGTAGTAACTGATAGTTTCTAGACACAGAATATAATAATTTCCCTACTGAATATAGCA
>NW_019503955.1:0-635 GCF_002814215.2 Seriola lalandi dorsalis
AAGTCCAAGTTGAATGTAGAAGCCCTAACTGCAGCTATGTGCTTATTTCTTAGGCGTCTAAATGACATTCAGTCTATTTTGGGCTGATTGAAGCCAGACGTGCTGCCACATTCTGGACCATTTGCAAGGGTTTCACTTTGTAAAAAGGAAGCCTCGCCAGAAAAGAATTTCCAGTAGTTGTTGCGAGAGATAACCATGGCCTGCACCAAGAGTTGGGTGGAGTACTGAGTCAAGTAAGGCCGGATTTTTCTGATGTTGCATAGAGCAAAGTGGCACAACTGAAAGAAAGCTGGTCATCAAACATGACAACCAGGTTTCTTGTTAGTTGGTTGTAAAGGATGTAGAGGCAATTTTGATATTGTGATGAAAAGACTGATGACATGATTAGAAGTTGAGTCTTAGAGAGGTTTAGTTGTTGCTCAGAGAGACAAGCAGAGATCTGCTCAGAGATAGTGTAGTCGTTTAGTGGGAATGACAGGTATAGTTGGGTGTTGTCTGCATAGCAGTGACATAAGAAGCTATGTGAGCAGATAATTAGGCCCAAGGAGGTGGTGTATATTACAAAGAGGAGGGGTCCCACAACCGATCCTTGGGGCACTCCAGTGGGGAGGAAATGGGCTAAGGACGTTTTACCT
>NW_019503956.1:0-981 GCF_002814215.2 Seriola lalandi dorsalis
TTGATTTGGAGAATCTAGGACAAAGCCTCCTTGGACACTGCAGCTCCATGCACACGGCAGGACTGAAGCAAAAGAGGCTGGAGGAAGTCATTACACATATTGTAATTAACAGCTGGAGCTGAATTATTATGCTTTCCATATCTCCCAGAATTCTCATTTTCATGGAGAGTTTAGATACAGAGAGCGGGAAAAAAGTATTCCACATTAAGCTCTGCCAGAAACACAGGAAGTCTATTTATTAATGAATTAGGAAACACAGAGGCCTAAAGTAAAACTCAACCTTTTTAATAGAACATTTCTAAATGAATTTGGCCACTTAAATAATGTTTTTTTTAAAGAAACGCCAGACATTTTACTAAAGGTCCAAAGAGATATGACACTTATTACATGAATTCAAAAATTAAACACATTTCTGCTGCGTGGCCTTCAATTTACATATATTATATAAAAGAAAGTGGATTCCTGATAAAACACAGCTAGAGATGGAGACGACGGAGGAGCTCTCTGAGAGAGCCGGCAGAAATATTTAGTGAGAGCTTGTGATAAGAGTTTACAGCGAGAAGGAGATTCTGCATTCGATATTTAACCCTGAGCTGCCAGGCTGTCTCATAAGGAATTAGACATCATCATCATCAGAGACACTGTCCAGCACAGTGAGTCACAGCACATCACTCGCCTTCACTGCTGTTATCTGAAGTAGCAGGGAGCTGGTGTTCAGTTTGTGATTGGTTCTTTGAAGTAGACGTCTTCAGTCCAGGTGTGAATATGAATTGAGTATAAAGATAAAGTATGTTACACTGAACTGAGACTATTGGACCAATGAGACTTAAGCATTACTGTAACATCTGATACAGTTCAACAGACACAGGACGTCAGGGAAGGGTTGGGAGCTGAGATTGCTGCTAACTTTTGTTTTGATTGTTTCTCTGATACCTTATGAACTGGACGTCCGCGAGGTTTCTATCGGCAACTGAATTATCC
>NW_019503957.1:0-971 GCF_002814215.2 Seriola lalandi dorsalis
TCAGCCTCCCCTCTAACAGGCGAATACGAAGTTTCACTGTCCTCTGTTGAAGCAATGTCAATTTGATCTGCTCCTCAGCTAGAGAGATCTGTTTTTCTGCTCTCTCCGTCTCCTTCCTCACTAGATCCCCATAGCCATGTTGATCCTTTGGGTCATTTGCAAGACGTTTCCTCTTATGGGGTGGTTCCATCCCAGAAGAGTGGGGTCTTCTTCCTGGTGTTTGGGCCACCTGAAGAGTGGGGGTCCTCCTGTGGATGTTAGGGGCCACCTGAAAAGTGGGAGCCCTTTTGCGTGTAGGGGTCCTCTTGCTGGTGTTGGGGGGACATGCTGTACCTCAAGATTCAGGATAAAAAGCTGCCCCCTGACTCATCAACCTTCTCTGAGTTTGTCTCAGCCTCAGTATTGCTCAGTATGGTCCTTTGTGACCTTCTGTTTTAGATTTTTCCAGTGCGGTTACACCTGTTCCAGAGTTCTTAATTCACCACTCCCTGTGGCATTAACACTGTTGGTGATGTTCTTCTTCTTCTGGTTTTTCATTTTGGATGTTACCGTTTTCTCAAGTTTAGCAATCAGAATGACATAATGTGCCCTCACACCATCCAGCAAGTGTTTCGGCTAGGGTGGAATAGCTCCCCTTTGAAGTACCTGCTTCCATTTCCATTTCCTCTCTCTGTCTGTGTCTTCTGCAAACCACAACTAAATGTACATGCCCAAATGGACCCAGGTGTAAACTGGGAGGCCAATTAACCCTCCTCTTGTGTTCGTTTCCTGTTACCTTCCCTTATGTTCACGGGTCAGTTTTGACCCGTATGTTAAATCGGCTCTAAAATACGCTAAAAACTATTTTCTCTCATCCAATTTTTTTTCTCATCTCTTGATTACCTTGTTAGGCTTTCTAATCCATGAAAATATTGGTTTTAATATTTTTGGTGTGGGCCTCTGGGCCTCTTTTTGTCAGTATACCCCTCGAT
>NW_019503958.1:0-2709 GCF_002814215.2 Seriola lalandi dorsalis
ATACTATGACTCTTTTTTTACATTTTTATGCCTTACTATACTATGACGTTTTATGCCTTTCTATACTATGACTCTTTTTTGAAAATTTTATGCCTTACTATACTATGACTTTTTTTTTACATTTTTATGCCTTACTATACTATGACTTTTTATGCCTCTCTATACTATGACTTCTTTTTGAAAATTTTATGCCTTACTATACTATGAATTTTTTTCTACATTTTTATGTCTTACTAAACTATGACTTTTTTTTACATTTTTATGCCTTACTATACTATGAATTTTTTTTTACATTTTTATGCCTTACCATACTATGACGTTTTATGCCTTTCTATACTATGACTTTTTTTTGAAAATTTTATGCCTTACTATACTATGACTTTTTTTTACATTTTTATGCCTCTCTATACTATGACTTTTTTTTGAAAATTTTATGCCTTACTATTCTATGAATTTTTTTGAAAATTTTATGCCTTTCTATACTATGACTTTTTTTTACATTTTTATGCCTTACTATACTATGACTTTTTATGCCTCTCTATACTATGACTTTTTTTTACATTTTTATGCCTTACTATAGTATGAAATTTTTTTTTACATTTGTATGCCTTACTATACTATGAATTTTTTTTTACATTTTTATGCCTTACTATACTATGACGTTTTATGCCTTTCTATACTATGACTCTTTTTTGAAAATTTTATGCCTTACTATACTATGACGTTTTATGCCTTTCTATACTATGACTCTTTTTTGAAAATTTTATGCCTTACTATACTATGATGTTTATTTACATTTTTATGCCTTACTATACTATGAAATTTTTTTTTACATTTTTATGCCTTACTATACTATGAACTTTTATGCCTGGATTATACTATGACATTTTTTTTACATTTTTATGCTTTACTATACTATGACGTTTTATGCCTTACTATACTATGACATTTTTTTTTACACTTTTATGCCTTACTATACTATGACTTTTTATTGAAAATTTTATGCCTTACTATACCATGACGTTTTTTTACATTATGACTTACTATACTATGATATTTTTTTTTACACTTTTATGCCTGACTATACTATGACGTTTTATGCCTTTCTATACTATGACTTTTTTTGGAAAATTTTATGCCTTACTATAATATGAATTTTTTTTTAAATTTTTATGCCTCACTATACTATGACGTTTTTTTAACATTTTTATGCCTTACTATACTATGAAGTTTTATGCCTTACTATACTATGATGTTTTTTTTACATTTTTATGCCTTACTATACTATGAATTTTTTTTGGACATTTTTATGCCTTACTATACCATGACGTTTTTTTTACATTTTTATGACTTACTATACTATGACATTTTTTTTTACACTTTTATGCCTTTCTATACTTTGACTCTTTTTTGAAAATTTTATGCCTTACTATACTATGACGTTTTATGCCTTACTATACCATGACGTTTTTTTACATTTTTATGCCTTTCTATACTTTGACTCTTTTTTGAAAATTTTATGCCTTACTATAATATGAATTTTTTTTACATTTTTATGCCTTACTATACTATGAATTTTTTTTACATTTTTATGCCTTACTATACTATGACGTTTTATGCCTTTCTATACTTTGACTCTTTTTTGAAAATTTTATGCCTTAATACACTATGATGTTATTTTAAATTTTTATGCCTTACTATACTATGATGTTATTTTAAATTTTTATGCCTTACTATACTATGAAGTTTTTTTTACATTTTTATGCCTTACTTTACTATGACGTTTTTTAACATTTTTATGCCTTACTATACTATGAAGTTTTTTTTTACATTTTTATGCCTGACTATACTATGAAATTTTTTTTACATTTTTATGCCTTACTATACTATTATGTTTTTTGAAAATTTTATGCCTTAATATACTATGAAATTTTTTTAAACATTTTTATGCCTTACTATACTTTGAAGTTTTTTTTTACATTTTTATGCCTTACTTTACTATGACGTTTTTTAACATTTTTATGCCTTACTATACTATGATATTTTTTTACATTTTTATGCCTTACTATATTATGACGTCTTATGCCTTTCTATACTATGACTTTTTTTGGAAAATTTTATGCCTTACTATACTATGATGCTTTTAAACATTTTTATGCCTTACTATACTATGACGTTTTATGCCTTTCTATACTATGAATTTTTTTGCAAATTTTATACCTTACTATACTATGACATTTTTTTTACATTATTAAGCCTTTCTATACTATGACGTTTTTTAACATTTCATGCCTTACTATACTATGAAGTTTTTTTTACATTTTTATGCCTTACTATAATATGAAGTTTTTTTTTTTACAATTTTGTGCTTTACTATATATAACGCCTTTCTTTACTATGCAATTTTTTAACATTTTTATGCCTTTCTTTACTATGACGTTTTTTAACATTTTTATGCCTTACTATACTATGACGTTTTTTTTTTTCATTTTTATGCCTTACTATACTATGACATTTTCATTAATTTTCACACCTTAATATACTATGACCTTTTTATGTCTTAACCATATTACATTTTATAACTTAGTATATTATGACTTTGGATTACTTTTTATTCCTTAATATAATTTCACTTTTTTATGACTTTCCTGAACCATACTATGATGTTTTTATGATATTTTATGCCTTAGATTACTATGACTACTTAAG
>NW_019503959.1:0-1115 GCF_002814215.2 Seriola lalandi dorsalis
GAGGAGAGAGCTATGATCACAGTAATGAGAGGGTTAGCGGGTCCTGTATCGCAGAACGCTCACACCCTGCCCCTGTGAAGGATTCATTTAAACTCAAATGAAATTCTAGAGTTGCTTTAAGTCTCCCTTTTGTTGTCTTAAATTAATCCAAAACAGGGTAAATCCCTGACCATTTTAAAATAAATCTGTGCAAGTTGCTAAGAGTTAAGAAAGCTCAAACAGACATTATACTCTGCCAGGGTTCTTGGACCATTTAAAGAGTCAAATTTAATGCTTTTTAAGACTTTTTAAGACCTCAACAAATAAAATTTAAGACTAAAAAATGTCATAATTTCTTTGGTAGAAAATACTCAAATTTATTTTATTTTAAACACAATCAAAGCTAACAGTTGTATTTTTTCAATTTTTTTCCCTTTCCATTGTGACACAGAACAGAGCCAACAATCAATTTCCAAATAAGGACAGAATAACACTGAATTACACAAATAACACTTAAAGCAGTCTCCATTGTAAATAACTTCAATAATCAAACTCCTCAAAACAGCCTCTCCAAAGCCAAAATGTTGAAAATCATTTACGTAACTGAAAAACAAGACCAATGTTATCATCTTCTTGATGAATAAAGCTATGCATATTTGGCGAGATACAGCGTTTTATTTTCACCACAGGTGAATTACTTTGCAAGCTGGGAATCGGGGAACATGGCAGCAAAGACTTTTTTTTTTTCAGACCACTTTTTCCTCATTAGATTTAAATGAATTATGCCTCATCACAGTATGGAGAACCCACAGTATCTCTGCCTATTGGGTCTCTGGTGGTAAAATGAAGCTTTTCAAAGCCGACTGAGAGGTGGCGTCTGAATTTGTACCTTTAGCTCGTGCTCCGAACAACGCAGGGATTAGCCTCGCCCCGCTGTGGCTAGCTGCCGCCGCATACCGCTGGTGCTTAACTCTTCTCATATGCGCCTCAACTGCTTTGAGACCTATGGTCCCTAAGGAAACAGTCGTTTTTACGAAATTTGCACGTTGCCTTATTGTTATTGTCAGCGGGGGCCAACCACTTCCTAAATGAATCCTCCTCCATCCATTTGTAATTGAATTTGCACTTTCCCATCT
>NW_019503960.1:0-474 GCF_002814215.2 Seriola lalandi dorsalis
GTTTATTTACAGACTGCTGAGCTCACAAACTGGGCTAGCCTTAGCTGTCATTTACGGCTACATATCCCGAGTTGGCAAGTAAATTCACAAGGTCGCAATAGTTAAAGTAAAGTAATTTACCTGGTTGCACAGGTGAGTTGATTGTTGCTACTAGCCGGGCTAGCTAGCATCAAGATAAGCTCCACAATTAGTCTCCAACGAGAGCCAGCTGTTATCTTTTGACCTGTTCTCAAACTCGTTGCCTGTACCGTCCTCTTCAGCGTTGTAGCTGTTTTTGTTCATTTGCTTTGCTTATTTTACAATAAGCAAGTTTTTGAGCCCGCCAATCCAAGCCTTTTACAACCTGAACAAGCGCTGCATGGATGATTGCTCTGTGTGCTCCAGTGCCACCCTGTGGCCGCCGAGAGTAAAAACAGGAGGATGTTGATCTAAGATGGAAGTGGAACTGTAGAGCTGCAACAACTAGTCAATTAG
>NW_019503961.1:0-404 GCF_002814215.2 Seriola lalandi dorsalis
TCATTGTGTAACTGTTTCATACTATTAGAATATTGACTGATCAGTGTTGGAGCCTCATTAAGACTCTCTGGTCCCAATAAACTTTACATTAGAGTAATTGTACTAAAGTAAACTGATGAACGTTTGTACCTGTTTCACAATCAGTGAAATTCTTTTTCTCCTCTTCCTTCTGTGTCTGATCACTTGTGGTGGAGACAAACTGACTGATTATTGATGGCTGATCGTGGGAGTGGAAATGAGGCTCGTGCACATGCGCCCGAGTTCTCAACGAGTGAGATTTATAAAGTGGAACCATGCGCACACATGGCTTTATAATCCTGCTGAAAAGAATGTGTGTGTATGTTTCTGGTTTTGTGCGACACGTAGTTTCAGTCATGAATCTACACTGAGTTTTATGCATCTGG
>NW_019503962.1:0-705 GCF_002814215.2 Seriola lalandi dorsalis
TTTTCAAAATTTTACGCCTTACTATACTATGATGTTTTTTATGGAATTTTATACCTTACTATACTATGACGTTTTTTATTAAATTTTATGCCTTACTATACTATGATGTTTTTCATGAAATTTTATGCCTTACTATACTATGATGTTTTTCCTTAAAATTTTATGCCTTACTATACTATGATGTTTTTCCTTAAAATTTTATGCCTTAATATACTATGACATTTTTAATGAAATTTTATGCCTTACTATACTATGACATTTTTTTTCAAAATTTTATGCCTTACTATACTATGATGTTTTTTATGAAATTTTATGCCTTACTATACTATGAGATTTTTGAAGAAATTTTATGCCTTACAGATACAATGTCGTTTTTTCTGAAATTTCTTGCATTACTATACTATGATGTTTTTTATGAAATTTTATACCTTACTATACTATGACATTTTTAATGAAATTTTATGCCTTACTATACTATGACGTTTTTTCTCAAAATTTTATGCCTTACTATAATACGACGTTTTTTATGGAATTTTATACCTTACTATACTATGACGTTTTTTATTAAATTTTATGCCTTACTATACTATGATGTTTTTCATGAAATTTTATGCCTTACTATACTATGATGCTTTTCCTTAAAATTTTATGCCTTACTATACTATGACATTTTTAATGAAATTTTAAGCCTTACTATACTATGAT
>NW_019503963.1:0-710 GCF_002814215.2 Seriola lalandi dorsalis
CATGGTGATGTTACCACCACGTTGTCCTGGGACATTGATTATTGCACGGTGTCCAATAATGTTCCTACCACGCCTCCTTGTTTTACTGAGGTTAAAACCTGCCTCATCGACAAAGAGCAGCTCGTGTCCCATGGCATCTGCCTCCAGCTCCATTACTCTCTGGACAAGACAAAACAAATGCAACACATCAGGCCCATACACAGCACTACAGTAGCCTATGCACTTCGAAATTCAGAACCAATGACACTATAGCTTACCTGCACATACTCATATCGCAGTTGCTTCACACGTTCACTATTTCTTTCGAAAGGAACTCTGTAAATTTGTTTCATCCTTATTCTGTTGCGGGCAAGTACACGACTTAGTACTGACATGCTCACACTGCGTATATTTTGGAAGATGGTGTCATTATCAATTATACGCTGCTGTATTTCGCGTAGTCTTATTGCGTTATTGGCAATCACCATATTCACTATATGGGACTCTTGCTCTGGAGTGAACATTCTTCCTCTGCCCCCAACATCTGGACGTCTAGCAATTCTGTAAAGTAACAATTTCAGAATTTTTGCATGTATGGTATTGTTGTGTTTCTCATTAGAGTAGGGCAGTGCTACAAATCTTAGTGCAATGTGACTGTACTTACCGATTTTCATTTCGAAATGTCCTAATGATGCTCGCTACAGTGTAGCGGCTCAAATTAGGCTGAACCC
>NW_019503964.1:0-509 GCF_002814215.2 Seriola lalandi dorsalis
GTGGGTTCTTCATGAACTGTGGGTGGGCAGCTGGGTTGTAAATGGTATTAAGTGAGCTGAACATCCGGGTTAATTTTGTCGTGTTGAAGTATTATGGAGTATATATATGATTGAACGAGTAGCTACATGAATTGTTTGGACTGGCCATCTGAAATTGGTATTCACACATTTTCCACTGTATATATTTAGCACTTTACCTGTTGTTGTCTGACTGTTGTTGGTGTTAATGCACAATATATATATATTTCTAAGCAAACCTCGGTCTCTTGTTTACTCCCTCCCAGCTCGTAGCCTGGTCTTCTGATCATGGGTCAACATTGATGCTACATTGTAGTCACTAGCCCTAGCCTCAACTCCAGGTTAACTTGTTGTGGGTGTTACATAATTTGTGGCGAGCTAGCCAGGAGGGAGTACAGAACTGAGCAAGCAACAATAGTAAAGTTGATATTCATTGCAAATATGGACATTTTGGAGAAAAAAGGCATAAAAATTCCGAACGCTGTTTTAAT
>NW_019503965.1:0-550 GCF_002814215.2 Seriola lalandi dorsalis
TATGAATATGCAAAAATAATTACAGTATGAATATTATGAAATGTAAATGCAAGGAAATGATTAAACAACTAGAGGTGTGATAAGAATTAAATGCACACACACTATATAACCAACAAATGAAGCAATACAAATATGGACATACTGTAAAAATACATAACCAGTATAGACAGTGGTATATTCATTATTAAGGATCAGCAGTATGAACATTAATACACTGTGGGTCTGATTTAATCACAGTGGTAAAGACAAGTCTTACTTTAAAAGTGAATGACAGCATGTTACTCACCTAGACCCTCCTCACTGTCTGGACTCTCTGCCGTTGGTGAGACAGGTGGAGGCGGTATTGCACCTGTACTGGCTCAAGTCCTGATAAAGACAGAGGGATGCTGAAATCTCCTGAGAAATGTAAAGACCTAGTGCACTTTCAATCATGGCTGATCTCCTAACAGTAATGTAAAGTGGTTACAACACGGTGAACCGATCAACGTGTATTCACTCGGTCTACTGGCTCCATACAATCTCACGTTACAGTCAGTTACAAGATGAGCCT
>NW_019503966.1:0-1048 GCF_002814215.2 Seriola lalandi dorsalis
GGTTCAATTCCCAGTCATAGCATGATGCTTTTATCTCTTCATGTTTTTTGACATGTTCATGCCATGCTATACTATGACGTTTTATGCATTGCTATACTATAACTTTTTTTGACATTTTCATGCCATGCTATACTATGACGTTTTATGCCTTGCTATACTATGACGTTTTTTGACGTTTTTATGCCTTAATATACTATGACTTTTTTTGACACTTTCATGCCATGTTATACTATGACGTCTTACGCCTTGCTATACTATGACGTCTTATGCCTTGCTATACTATGACGCTTTTTGACGTTTTTATGCCTTAATATACTATGACTTTTTTTGACATTTTCATGCCATGCTATACTATGACGTCTTATGCCTTGCTATACCATGACGTTTTTTGACATTTTTATGCCTTAATACACTATGACATTCTTTGACATTTTTATGCATGCTATACTATGACATTTCTTGACGTTTTTATGCCTTAATATACTATGACTTTTTTTGACACTTTCATGCCACGCTATACTATAACGTTTTATGCCTTGCTATACTATGACGTTTTTATGCCTTTCTATCCTATGACGTTATTCGACGTTTTTATGACTTACTACACCACAACCTTTTTATGCCTTTCTATTCCTGGATGATTTTGTTTATTACTAAAAAAGAAATTTTATGATTACCACCATGGAGCAGTGGTTGCAACTGTTGCCTAATGACCAGACACTTGTGGGTTCAATTCTCAGTCATGCAATGAGGCTTTTATCTCTTCATGTTTTTTGACATGTTCATGCCATATTATACTGTGACATTTTTGACGTTTTTATGCCTTGCTATACTATGACTTTTTTTGCCATTTTCATGCCATGCTATAATATGACGTCTTATGCCTTGCTATACTATGACGTTTTTTGACATTTTTATGCCTTAATATACTATGACTTTTTTTAACACTTTCATACCATGCTATACTATGACGTCTTATGCCTTGCTATACTATGACGCTTTTTGACGTTTTTATGCCTTAATATACTATGACTTTTTTTGACATTTT
>NW_019503967.1:0-466 GCF_002814215.2 Seriola lalandi dorsalis
ATCCCAGAATCAAAGTAGAATAACCGCTTGTATAAACAGTTTGGTTCTAGTTATGTTTTTGATCACATGCACAGGTTTCTGCCTTGCAGAGTTCTCTCTCCTCAGTCTCCTGTCACTGCTTTCTGTTGTCTGAAGAAAAAGCATTGTGCAAGCAGATGAAGTGACCTAATTTTGTTTAGTGTCCTAAGACATTCACACTTTCTTTGATAGCATGCCAAGTTGATTAGTCATGTTGTAATATGATTAGTGAAACTGCAGGGCTGCTTATATCACCAGATGCAATGGAGGGTAAACTCACCAAAACTCTGTTCAGCTCTTCATTCATGCTTTAAAAGTGCCATTTACTTATTGAGATGCTTAAATGTTGAGAAAAAGATGTGAGTATGTGATTCGGTGCAGCTGTTATTGTGACGATGACCAGCTTTGGGTCTGCATTTATTTCTTCAACCACAGTTCAACCACAGAC
>NW_019503968.1:0-811 GCF_002814215.2 Seriola lalandi dorsalis
GAACTAACTATAAAACTGAGTCAACATTCAACTTCAACTGTATTAATCAGTTAACTGTTTGCTTCATGAGACGCTGACCTTCAGCACTCGGGCAGATTGCAGGCGAGTGTGAAGCAGCCGAGATTAAAGTCAGCACCTTCAAGTCTGAGACCATGGTCCTCTGCTAGAAGACAGGAGTGGGGGTTAGTAAAGGAGTTTAATCTGGGTCTTGTTCATGACTGATGGTGAAATGGAGCACAAGAACAGAGTCATGAGGGGCGTGGCCTAGTGGAGTCGCAGCAGACCTGGGATCAGCAGATCCTCAGCCTCTTACTGGAATGTGCATGAGTGCATGAAGCAGTAAGTGAAAGCAACATAATGACTGTGTTGGCTGCATTAAAACTACTCCAACATGTAACAGATCTGTAAGTCGTTACCACCCACTTCTACTCACCACCATGAAATGAATTTATCTGCAGATGAGAATCTACAAAATATTGTGATACCATTATTTTCTCCTCTTTTAGCCCAGAATCTGATCAGGAACTAAAATAAGTTTCCTGGCAACTACCACCTAATTTAAAATAGACAGAGTTAAGATGTCCATCAAACACACCTGTAATCTCAGCATAGTATTGGCTCTACTCTCTTTACAATGTACTGATCAGATCACTGGTCATACTTACACCATTACCGTTGTCATTTTTTCCTTTCACATGAATCATTTTACATGTAATAATGTGTCAGCAACAAACAACAAAGTCCCTGCTGGAGTCAGTCAGAGCATTTCCATAGAGAGCCACTTTGCATCAGCAGCACCATGCTCCAGTGC
>NW_019503969.1:0-457 GCF_002814215.2 Seriola lalandi dorsalis
TTACTGTACTATGATGTTTTTTGATGATTTTGTGCCATAGTATACTATGACATTTTTTGAAATTTTTATGCCTCAGTATACTATGACATTTTTTGACGTTTTTATGCATTGCTATACTATGATGTTTTGATGACATTTTATGCCTTAATATATCCCTTATTATACTATGATGTTTTTATAACATTTTATTCCTCACTATACTATGACATGTTATACCTTACAATACTATGACGTTTTGATGACATTTTATGCCTTACTATACTATGATATGTTATGCTTTACTGTACTATGATGTTTTTTGATGATTTTGTGCCATAGTATACTATGACATTTTTTGAAATTTTTATGCCTTAGTATACTATGACATTTTTTGACGTTTTTATGCATTGCTATACTATGATGTTTTGATGACATTTTATGCCTTAATATATCCCTTATTATACTATGATGTTTTTAT
>NW_019503970.1:0-2658 GCF_002814215.2 Seriola lalandi dorsalis
CTGATCTTCTCCAAGACCCGGGAGGAGCACGTCAGTCATGTTCAGGCAGTTCTCAAGCGCCTCCTCGAGAACTTTCTCTTCGTCAAAGCCGAGAAGTGTGAGTTTCATGCCTCTTCTGTCTCCTTCTTGGGCTACATTGTGGCTCCAGGTAGTCTGCAGATGGACCCGTCCAAGGTCTCAGCAGTCACGTCCTGGCCCATCCCTGACTCCCGCAAGCACCTGCAACGTTTCCTGGGGTTCGCCAACTTTTACCGCAGATTCATCCGCAACTACAGCACTGTCGCCGCCCCCCTCACAGCTCTCACATCCACCAAGGTGCCTTTCCACTGGACCTCTGCGGCTGATGAGGCCTTCCAGACTCTCAAGGCGTGTTTTACATCAGCGCCCATCCTTCAGGTTCCCGACCCAGACCGCCAGTTCGTTGTGGAGGTTGATGCCTCCGATGTTGGCGTGGGAGCCGTCCTGTCTCAGCGGGCTGCGTCAGATCAAAAGCTCCATCCCTGTGCCTTCTTCTCTCGTCGACTGTCCCCTGCTGAGAGGAACTATGACATCGGCAACCGGGAGCTGTTAGCCGTCAAGCTGGCCCTAGAGGTGTGGCGCCATTGGCTGGAGGGGACCAGACTGCCATTCCTGGTTTGGACTGATCATAAGAACCTAGAATACATCCGGACTGCCAAGAGACTGAACTCCCGCCAAGCCCGCTGGTCCCTCTTCTTCACACGATTCAACTTCTCCCTCTCCTATCGACCTGGATCCCGCAACATCAAGCCAGATGCCTTGTCGCGACAATTCAAGGGGGAGGGGGAGGCAAGGGAAGAGGCCGACTCCATCCTCCCGTATCCCTGTGTTATTGCTTCCCTGACCTGGGAGGTGGAGGAGAGGGTGAAAGCTGCTATGGAGAATCAACCAGGTCCTAGCGCCTGTCCCCCAAACCGTCTCTTTGTTCCTTCGGCTCTGAGGTCTGACGTACTCCAGTGGGCTCACTCCTCCAGACTTACCTGTCATCCTGGAATACGGAGGACTTGTGATGTATTAAAGCAGCGCTTCTGGTGGGCCACGCTGGAGGAGGACACTCGTGAGTACATCAATGCCTGTCCTGTCTGCAGTCAACACAAGCCTTCTCATCAGTCCCCTGCTGGGTTTTTGCATCCCCTTCCGGTGCCTCGGCGCCCATGGTCCCACATCTCCTTGGACTTCGTCACTGGTCTTCCCTCTTCTGATGGGAACACAGTCATTCTCACAGTGGTTGACCGGTTTAGCAAGATGGCACACTTCATTCCTCTCTCCAAGATCCCCTCTGCCAAAGAGACTGCTCAGCTGGTCCTGCTCCATATCTTCCGCCTCCATGGCCTTCCCACTGATGTGGTCTCAGACCGGGGCCCGCAGTTCACCTCCATCTTCTGGCGGGAGTTCTGCGCTCAGCTTGGGGCCTCCGTTAGTTTGTCCTCCGGTTTCCACCCCCAGTCCAATGGCCAAGCAGAACGCATGAACCAAGAGATGGAGACAACACTACGTTGTATGGTGTCACGGAACCCCTCCTCTTGGTCCCAGCAGCTCCTGTGGGTCGAATACGCCCACAACTCCCTCACCAGCTCGGCCACTGGCCTCTCCCCCTTTCAATGCTGTTACGGGTATCAACCTCCACTCTTCCCGGCCCTTGAGGGAGAGGCCACCTGCCCCTCTGTCCAGGCCTTCATCCGTCGTTGTCGCCGCACCTGGATCCAAGCTCGAGCAGCCCTTCTCCGAGCCTCTGATCGCTACTCCTCATCGGCCAACCGGCGTCGCACTCAAGCTCCGACTTACCAAGTGGGCCAAAAGGTTTGGCTCTCCACCCGGGACCTCCCTCTCCGGGTGGAATCCAGGAAGTTGGCTCCCAGATTCATCGGTCCTTTTCCCATACTGAAGGTCATCAACCCGGCGGCAGTGAGGCTTCAGCTCCCCCGGTCCATGCGCATCCACCCCACCTTCCATGTCTCTCGCGTCAAGCCTGTTTTGGAGAGCCCGCTGGTGCCCCCCACTCCTCCTCCACCGCCTCCTCGCCTTATCGATGGGGGTCCGGCCTACGCTGTTCGTCGCCTGCTGCGCTCCCGCCGTCGTGGTCGTGGGCTTCAATACCTGGTCGACTGGGATGGCTATGGTCCAGAGGAGAGGTCGTGGGTCCCTGCTGGTCACATTCTTGACCCTCGCCTCATCACCGATTTTCATCGGCAACACCCTGAACAACCCTCCAGGTCGACCTCCTCCGCTGGGGCTACACATCGGGGGCCATCCGTCCCTCCCATGCCTGTTGACTTGGAGGGGGAGGGGGTCTCTTCCTCCGAGGAGGACTCATCCTCGGATAACGAGGGTGCCCTCCTCCAGACCCCCTCCGCCCACCCGGCTGCTGTGATGGACTGGTCTGGCTCCGAGGAGTTTTAGTCCCTCCTCCTGGCCCCCTCCTCCCACCCGGCTTGGTGCGTTTTTGGGACGTCGGGAGCCGTCCCTTGAGGGGGGGGGTTCTGTCATGGTTTGTTCTCCATACATACCTGCCTTCAGTTGTTTTCCACTCATCACTCCCTTGCTCACCCCATCTGCCAGCCACACCCACCTCGTCAGTCACTTCATTCACCTGTTCACTCAGCTGCAGCTCTTCAGCAATCAAGCCTGGTTAAAAGCTCC
>NW_019503971.1:0-685 GCF_002814215.2 Seriola lalandi dorsalis
AGTCTGGTCCCTGTTCCCTGAACTGGGTCTAAGAGGGTTGAGTCTAAAGCAGGCAGTGAAGAACACGGCAGACGCTGCAGCCACTTCCTGTCAATGACTGTGGCTTAGAAGAAAGGTGAGACAGGCAGAGACAGGTAAGAGCAGAGCTTGTAGTGTGAACTCATGATGCTTTAAACACAAGTGTTTGGCTTGTTGCTGCTAAAATGAAGAAGCTGAAGAGGCTCAGCTGGTTTGTTTGGAGGATTACCAAGAAGGGCTGGATGTTGTTTGGTTTATATGGCGGCTCAGGCAGAGAGTGTTTCCTCTGTGGTTGGGTGAGGGGAGGAGTTACAGCAGCTGGAAGTGACAGCTGAGGTTATTTAACGTGGGGCTGTGTGAGGTGTTTACACAGAGTCAGTGTATCAGCTGTAGTAGATTCAGATGGGCCCCTCCCAGTTTGGAGAAACAGACGAGAGCACGGCCACAGAAGCTGAGTGATGAGCTGCTGTGGGCGGGGTCAGCAGAAAAACACTGTCTGAGACACTTTAAAAATGCCCAAGGAAAAAAGCTCAAATCATTTAGAATATTTTCCCCATTTGATGTTGCTGTCAAACAGCCCTTAACTTTGGAACTAGCTTTTCTCAAGCATTGAACTGCCATATTACTACGCACAAGCTGACCTATGACCCTCAGTGTGTCACGCTGC
>NW_019503972.1:0-994 GCF_002814215.2 Seriola lalandi dorsalis
CTACTCACTAATCTTACCAATGAGTTACTACCATTTATAACTGGTGAAAGTAGTAAGTCATTAATAAATGATGATGTGTTTTACCCTTTTACCAGTTATAAATGTTTGTAACTGATAAGTAAGTGGTTGTAAAGATGAGAAGAAGAAACATGAAGATGATGGAGGGAGAATCACAGAGATGTGAACAGTGGGACAAAGAATGGGTGAGCAGTTCACCAGGTAAAGGAAGGTTCCCACCTGTGTTCTACCTGGATGATAAAGTCCTGAAGAAGAGACCAACCAGCAAAAAGCATCTGCATGTTAATATCTGATCAACAGCTGTGATTAAAATGAGGACGGCTGCTGAGAGCATGTCAAGGTGAACAACACTGCCGAGGCCTCAGAGGATGAATCTGCTCATTTGATATGATCATGTGATCTGCCATAATTTGATCTGCCAGATGCAACTGTTTGAGCATTAAGATGCTGACGGTGGTTCATTGATAGTAACTGAACAAAAGTGATGAAGCAGCAGGTACAAATGCTGATGATGGAGAAAACAAAGGAAGCTCAGTAACTAATGAGACATGAGGCTGAACAGTACAGAGACACGTGGGCTCACTATTTGGCAAGCAGCAGGTCACTGTTACCCTTTTTAATCTAACGTGTTATAACAGCTAATAAATGATTTATAAGTGTTAAGAAGCAAATTAATAAACTAGTTATACACCATTCCTAAATGTAAAGTGGTACCCAAACATTGTTCCATGCATCTTTAGTGGCATCTAGTAGTGGCATTAGAGATGTAAAAAAGTACACAACAAACCAACATAAAAGCATCTAAAACAAGTTGATCTTTATATAGAAATTATCTTTTCAATGTTCAAATGTACAGAGCACCAGTCAACCAGTAGATCTACGTCAATGAAAATTGCCCAGCCTTCAACAAGGTTAGGTGCAAAACATTTCAGTACTTCAGTATTTAAACAAACAGAAAACACAAGTATAGTAAAGT
>NW_019503973.1:0-447 GCF_002814215.2 Seriola lalandi dorsalis
TGTTTTTATGACCTTTTATGCTTTAATATACTATGATGTATTTTTGACGTTTTATGCCATACTATACTATGACATTTTTTGGCATTTTTATCCCATACTATAGTTAGATGTTTTTTTGGCATTTTATACCTTATTATACTATGTCATTAGATGCTTGAACATATTGTGACATTTATTTGACCTTTTATGCTTTAATATTCTATAAATGATTTTTGACGTTTTATGCCATACTATACTATGACGTTCTTGGGCATTTTTCCGTCATACTATACTTTGACGTCTTTTGGCATTTTTATGCCTAATTGTAATATTTCTTCTAATGCCTTGCCATACTATGATGTTTGTATGACCTTTTATGCCTTAATATATTATGATGTTTTTTCTACGTTTTATGCCATACTATACTTTGAACTTTTTTGGCATTTATATGCCTTACTATATTATTTC
>NW_019503974.1:0-474 GCF_002814215.2 Seriola lalandi dorsalis
AGGGACAGGGAGACTGGTCAGACCTGATGATGGATGAATGAGACAAATACAGAGAGGTCCTTGAAGAAAACCTCATCCAGAGTCCAGGAGACCCGAGACTGGAGCGACGGTTCACCTCTCAGCTCCACAGTGACCTGAAGCAAACAGCCAAGACAACACTGGAGAGTCTTCAGGACCAGTCTCTGACTGTCCCTGAGTGTCCCAGCCAAAGTCCAGACCTGAACCCCATAGACCATCTGTGGACAGACCTGAAGAGAACTGTTCACAGACATTTCCTGTCCAGTGTGAGTCTGAGAGGATCTGTCAGGAAGACTGAGATAAACTGACCAGATCCAGGTTCAGAGCCTGTAGAAACTCAAGACTGAAGCTGGAACTGCTGATGAAGGGGGTCCTATAAAGAATTGGACTAAAGGTCTGAAGAGTTTTATCAATGGTAGATTGAAGTTTTTGATTTTTGAAACATTTCCAAAAAAA
>NW_019503975.1:0-1223 GCF_002814215.2 Seriola lalandi dorsalis
AATAAATGTGGTCTGGCTGATCCAATCACATCCTGATCCCAGTGTGTTCTGCATGCACTTACACCTGGCATTTACATGCAGATGTTTCTGTATCTGTTATCTGGATACCAGGTGTAAATGGGATAATGAAAATCACTTCACAGATGTTATCATGATTTAAAAAGGTAAACTCCATGGACCTTTGAAGAAAGACTGAGAAAACATGCACATTAACAAAGCCAAGAATTCTAATTTTCCAATCATTATGTGAGATTGTGCTGATAGTGGACTGTAACTGTGGTTACAGGCTCTAAAAATAACTTTTAAATAATATGTTGTTCTGAGTGAAAATATGGTGGAGAGATATGAATCACAGGATTTCATGTTACATTCCTTTCTGCCACATAACATGTACCAAGAAACCCATGAGCTTTGACACAGATAACAGCAAGTCTTCCTATGTCAGCATAGATTACTGGACGTTAAAACTATCTACTATAGACGTGCAAATCTCCTCCTAAGACTGCACTCTGGTATAAACAGTTGCTTTTCAGTTGTTAGCGTCACACTGCATTCAAACCCTGGGGTGTATCAGTAATTATAGGCTTTTTAAAATCACTCCAAATCCGACAGCCCCTAGAACAGCAAATTTAACAAGAGGGAGTGAAAAAAGAGAGACAGAGTGAGAGAGAGCAAGGAAATCTTACAGCAGTTATTAAATGTTCATAAATACAACTTATATTTTAATGTTTCATAAAAAAAGACTTTTCCAGATGGTGGAATTTTTTATTGAGTGTAAAGGATGGTGCATATCTCAGAGATAAGTTTTCAGCAACAACTCCAAGAATCATAATAGACACACCGAGGAAGCACTGAATACAAAGAACAGCAGCACAAACTATAGCACAGCACTATAGGGTGACTTAACAATAGACTGTAACAGCGTCCCTCATTGATGAATACAGGAAATGAATGCACCAAACCCACTCATTCTTAATGCACATTATGAGCAATCGACCATTTCCACAGCGGGCCTGAACTGCGACAAGCTTCTTCATGAAGCATTTGAAAAAAATGCCAGAGAGAGAGAGAGAGAGAGAGAGCAAGGAAAGCTCAAGAAACCAGTGGGAGCTAGCAGCAGATGTTTCACACCCAAGAGGGTAAACAGCATTTGTAGGGCATGAAATTGATTCAAAGCTTTTTGATGGGGAAAGAGAGGAAAGGAAGAGGAAAAAAAAAAAAAA
>NW_019503976.1:0-320 GCF_002814215.2 Seriola lalandi dorsalis
AAGAGAGTGAAGTGAGGAGTTTCCTGCAGTGTGTGCCTCATATCTCACAGCTCAGGTAAATGGACTGTAGTAAACATGACTTCAGTTCACATGTGTGGAGCTGTGTTCTTACATCTACACCACCTCACTGTTAGAGTGGAGGTTAAGGTAACATCTTCAATCATCAGTCCACATGAACATTACATCATGGAGTGTAGTTTTACTGATGGGACATTTTTGACTCCACCCACTACAGTGTACTTATTACTACATTACCCAGAGTTCCTTAGGGCAGAAAGGTAACACTGCTACAGAGTCCTGCTCCTCTCTTATGAGCTGGT
>NW_019503977.1:0-456 GCF_002814215.2 Seriola lalandi dorsalis
TAAACAAGAAGCACGCACACACACGTATATCAGGTTAACACAGACAGAACAGCAAGAAAAATCACCATAAATGACAGCTGCGTGCCCAGGTTATGAACAGCAGAACACGGTCACCCATTAGATAAGGGATGGAAAGACATTTTTTTTTTGCCATAAACATCATTACATCATAAACTGCCGTACAGAGAGATGAAGTCATGACATCATGTCCAGGCTAGCCTCTGTTAGCTAACTAACTCATTCAGCATTTCCTTCACCAGCCTGAAAAACATGAAGCATGATCCTGGAATTTACCGTCCATATTGAGACAAATCACCATCAACTACAGCAGCTGCTATAATATAAACCTGTATCATTTAAACACCTCCCATGAAGAAACTCTGTGTGGCAACATGAGTACTTGCGTCATCATGACTTGATTTTGTCCACATCTATAAAATTCACCAACTCTAAAGT
>NW_019503978.1:0-445 GCF_002814215.2 Seriola lalandi dorsalis
ACATGGATTTAATCTGCTAATCGTTGCACAAGAAGCGCTGCTCATTAACTTACAATCAAGCAAAGTTAAAAAATAAAAAAAAAAATCAAAAGAACTGTTTGCGAGAAAACAACTTTTCATCGTCAGCCAATGAATCAACGCTGTTATCAGTCAAACCGCACACGCACCCATGCACATAGCGAAGTAAACACACAAAAGCGCACACACACACACTCACACACAAACACACACAGACATCAGACTCGTATCTGAAATACAAAACAGCAATGCATAAACAGAACTGTGGAAACTAGTGATTAGCTGTGCAGCAGAGGTATAATTGGAGCTCCTAATTACAGTATTGCCTCATTGTTCCTCTCTACCTTTAATTTACCACATTTACATCCCAGAACAACAATAACTTTGGTTGGGATCATAATGGGTGAAGGACTGGAAAGTTTTCACC
>NW_019503979.1:0-739 GCF_002814215.2 Seriola lalandi dorsalis
AAAAGTTTTTGAAGTGAACTTTTTTGAAATGGTTTCAAGTTTAAGTTAATATGTTATGTGCAGTGTGCTCCAAATCACACAGAAAGGACACAGCAAAAAAAATATGTCAGGGGACATTTGAAAATAGTTCAGAATTGGTTCAAACAGGGTATCACACAACTCACCAGTTATTAAGCTTTTATCTTGAAAATCATTGAAAGTCATTGATGATGTAAATTCCACGCTGTATTGATAACATTTAAATATCTGCATAAAATCTGAGAAAAATTACACATCCTGTTTTAGGCAAGTTAAGCAGATATGTATCGAACACACACACACACACACACACACACACACACACACACACACACACACATAAAGGTGCTACATGTCTCTACCAAAGTTAAAACCAAACCTACACCACTGATTAACATGACCACTTCTCTTTACCATCATATTCTTTGTTTTTATGGCAAAATAATGACATGTGCAGAGGAAATGTCTGGCTCAGGTGTTCACATGCAGCAATACATTTTCTAGAATAACTCATCATGTATGGTTTTCTCTACACCAGAGGGTTTCTGTACACAGTTTCTGTACATTCAGGAGCAGAGTGACACAAACAGAAAAGTATAACTCTGATGATAATTATTGAGCAACCCAGTCCTCTTAAACTTATGTTCCTATAGAATTGACTTGCATTAACAAAAGTGTTTTTGTGAAAACATAATGGATCCTGACATAAACATGTACAATG
>NW_019503980.1:0-815 GCF_002814215.2 Seriola lalandi dorsalis
TAGACAGGTAGATAGACACAGTTTCGTTCAGGAAAGATTTGGCTGTTAATTTCAGTTTGATATCTAAGTGACTCCACATTACATCACTTATTGTGATTGGTGGATTACCTTTAACCAGTGTTTTCCAAGTGCTACCTTTTTCAGAGATAAAGAAAGGTAGGCAGCCAGACAGATGGACAGCATTGTCACCATGGCAACCTCTGAGTGCATGGAGGGAATCCACAGCTAGGTCAAATTACCTAATTAGAGACTCCTCTGATATCAGTGGTGTTTATGAACCACTTTACTGACATTTCTATCAAAATGCCGCTACAGACGACTCCAACACTAAATACAGAAAAAAATGTACACACCTCTAAACAGTTTTCACTGGAAATATGTTTCAGTTCAGTTGTAATCAGGAGGCATTCAGCAGTTAATTTCAGTTTGTCATTCTAACTGACACAGAAACAGACATAAATACAGACAAGCAGAGAGGCACACAGACAGATAGACAGGCACACAAACACACACAAACAGATGCACACACACACACACACAGAGAAAGCTGTTTACAAGTTATTACTCATAGAGGGAGACAACATGACAACATGTTTCCATTCTCAGCTTTTGCAGCTAATGGAGTTCAGCTCCTACAATTTAAAATTTTAAACTTTTCAAACCACTGTTCATCAATTAATATGAGCTGCTTTTTCAACTATTTTAGTATTGTGTCAGTAATCTTCTTCTGGTGTGACATTGCATGTTTTGATTGTACATGTCTTCTTTCATTAGTTTTCATTTTCAACCAATTTGGGCTATTTAGCTTTCAACTA
>NW_019503981.1:0-508 GCF_002814215.2 Seriola lalandi dorsalis
AAGTCCCGCTGAGATGAAAGTCGCTTAATACAAGATGAAGAAGAAGAATCATGGAGCTGCTGTGACATCATCAATTCTTACGGTGGTCGTTAAGATTTAAATGGTGCCAACACAAATCACTGAGGAGCTCCACTGGGCAACACGACACCACGTCCTAGATGAGGAGGAGGAGAGAGGAGGAGAGGAAACAGGAAACAGGAAACAGGAGAGGAGAGGAAACAGGAAACAGGAGAGGAAATAGGAGAGGAGAGGAGGAAATGTGAAAAAGGGAGGAAATGGGAGGAGGAAAGAGAATACAAGGAAACCAGGGAAAGAAGAAGGGGGGGGAGAGGAGGAAACAAGGAAATAAACAGGAAAGAGGAGGAGGAGGAAAGAAGAGAGGAGAAGAGGAGGGGACAAGGGAGGAAAGGAAAAAAGATGAGGAAACAAGAGTGGAGAGGATGAAAAGGAGGAATGGATGAAATGAGAAGGATTAAGCAAGGAAGGAGAGAAGAGGAGGAAACAGGAG
>NW_019503982.1:0-405 GCF_002814215.2 Seriola lalandi dorsalis
TTTTTATCATAAACCACAACAGTATTTGTGTGTTAAGCAATGTGTGTGCGTGTGTGTCTGTCCTCTTAAACACAGACTAAATGTCAGCTTCGTGATCAACTTGCCTCAGCATCGTAAATAAGCAAACACCCATAGCAACTTCTTTCCAGACATTTAATACCACAATTAGACACTTGCCTCTGTGTTTGTGTACACATCATGTGGTTGCATCTGGTGTGTGTGTGTGTGCGTGTGCGTGTGCGTGTGTGTGTGTGTGTGTGTGTGTGTGTGTATCCTCATTAAGTCCCTCCAAGGGGGCTTCCCTCTCCGAAGTATCACAAACATGTATCTTATTGAACCCTGAGCCGATGAATATATCCATTCTTGGTTCATTAAGTTGTTAGTGTAAACCATGTGATTGACATA
>NW_019503983.1:0-1201 GCF_002814215.2 Seriola lalandi dorsalis
GACATTTACAACAAAACATTTGCAATCTATCAAGAACGCACTCTATCACACTGTAAATCATCTCTAACCTAATCAATTAGATCTATATATAAGTGCGTTTGATTGTTCATTGGAGGAGAGGGTAAAGATCTGTGCAGATGGAGGACTCATTGTTCAGTGTGCGATCATGTTATTTAGGTCCTTGAGTAGGTTGTAGTGTAGAAAATCTGTGTCAGAGTCATAAACTTAAAATAGTTCCTGAAGGGAAACTCAGACTACACACTGAAACTCCACCAGCAGGGTGTGACTATTCACACACGCTCACCCACACAGCAGCATCTGAACCATTTTAAAGGGAATTTTATTTTTGAACGAGTACAGGTCAAACCACACAGTAAAGCTCTGATTTGACAAACTGGTAAAAAATCATTTTCAGTCACAAAAGGATCCTGCTCTGGTTCTAATACAAAGTGCGTCTGCCATGAAGTAGGAATGATTCCCCTCGACATTTCAGTAATCATTTCACATTGTTATGATCACGCTTCTAATCAGAGACAGCAGAGTGCGTGATTAACTTAAAATTACCTTGTACGTAATTACCAGTAAATCTCACCACGGAAATGGTTTGAAACCCCTTTGCTTCAGTAAAGAGAAAATCATTGATACTTCATCTCAGGTCTTTTTGACTAAAGTTCATCAGAGATGTGGTTCTATTGACTTTAATTTAAACCCCTGAAAGTGTGTTTGCTCTTTCTAACAACCCAATTACCTGGAAGCTATATTTATCCAGCAGAGTGCTGGTGTTATTTGAAATCGTTTCTTATAAAAACCCCTGAACTCAAATTGTATTATTCCGATTATTTCATATTGTATATACAGAGTGTATATGGTTTTGAAACAAGTACGGTATGCTATGTGTATCAGTGACTATAAAACATTAACATCTGTGTTTTTATTTTTTTTTTGGCTCCTGTCGAAGCAAAGCTCTCCAGTAAAATACCATCCTGAGCCAAAGCGGTCTAATTAAAGGCTTAATCCCACTAATAACCCAAATGAATCTGCTAAATGGACTAATTACATCAGAGACAAGAGGAGGCCTTTGAAATCAAACGCTCCCAGCAGCCTGCTGAAAATGGGAGATCACAGTCTGGGCTTTACTTTGGCTCAGCTTCAAACAGCACTGGAAGCCGTGTGGCTTTTCTTCATGTAGGTGAGTCAGCGT
>NW_019503984.1:0-897 GCF_002814215.2 Seriola lalandi dorsalis
TTTTTTTTTTGGCTCCTGTCGAAGCAAAGCTCTCCAGTAAAATACCATCCTGAGCCAAAGCGGTCTAATTAAAGGCTTAATCCCACTAATAACCCAAATGAATCTGCTAAATGGACTAATTACATCAGAGACAAGAGGAGGCCTTTGAAATCAAACGCTCCCAGCAGCCTGCTGAAAATGGGAGATCACAGTCGGGGCTTTACTTTGGCTCAGCTTCAAACAGCACTGGAAGCCGTGTGGCTTTTCTTCATGTAGGTGAGTCAGCGTCAGACTGTTGATGTATGAATCAAACGCACACCTGCAGAGGACAGCGGCCTGCCTCCTCTCTGGACAGCCCAAATCATCATCAGCGCTGCTGGCACGCAAACACTGGACTCACATTTAATGCCTCCTGGACACCAGACCAGAGAACAGTAGATGTTTTAGTTATTAACATCTGCATTTAACCTGTCGTGACTGAAGACTGCTGTTTATCATGACTGATAACAGAATCTCGACACGGCTGCACACGGAGCATAATGTTATTTAGAGAGATGTTCTTCACACAAGAACTGTAACCTTATTGTCTATAAAGGATGGTCATCTGCAGATACTTTGCATTAGCAAACTGAATCCTTTCATATAGGTTATCAAATCTAATTAGCATTAGCTTTTAACCTTTTAACAAGGAAACTTTGTCGGAGCGGCCCACTCTGAAAAGATGAATATAGCTATAAAATCCTCAGGGCAGCAGTGGGAGGAGTGTTTGAAAGTGTTGTGTGCAGACTATGTCTCTTTTTCCTTGTGCTCGCCTGCATTTTTCCCTCCCTTGTGTATTTGTTTATCCTAAGTTTCTATCGCTCCCTTTGTGTGTGTGTGTGTGTGTGTGTGTGTGTGTGTGTGTGTGTGTGTGTGTGT
>NW_019503985.1:0-330 GCF_002814215.2 Seriola lalandi dorsalis
TGTGGTGGTTCTCTGTACAGGTTAAGCAGGAATAGGATCAAACAAGCCACAAACAGTCGTGTATCAAAGTGTATTCCTCTTCCTGCCCGTTTCAGATAAAAGTATTTCTGGAAGTGGCAGGACTCAGAGTTGTATTTAAAGTCGGCCGTATAAAGGGTGAACCAGAACAGACCCCTGTGGAGCCCCAGTGCAGCTCAGTTACCCAACCTGACGTACTGTGGTTGTCTTGTCAGGTAATCCACAATCCAGGACGTGATTAGGGCTCCACCCCCATCCCTTCCAGCTTGTCTTTAAGAGTGGGGGGTTGGATGGTGTTAAATGCACTTGAGA
>NW_019503986.1:0-410 GCF_002814215.2 Seriola lalandi dorsalis
AGTTACAGATGTATGTAAGTGGTTCAGAAATCCCCTCAATGACCTTTTTTACAACTTTCATATCAATTTCATTCAGATCAGTAGATGTTTTGTATTTACATTTATTTACTATATCTATTATTTCTTTTTCTTCCACTGCTGTAAGGAACATTGAACTGGGATTTCTCACTATAAGGTTATCATTCCAATCCTCAGATAACAATGGATCTGGAATTTTTCTTGCCAGGTTTGGTCCAACATTTACAAAAAAATGATTAAAGCTATTGACCACATCATCCATATTGTCCTTTTTAATATTATTATCGATAAAATATTGAGGGTAGCTCTGTTGTTTAGGACTATTTTTAATAATACTATTTAATATGTCCCATATTCCTTTAATATTGCTTTTGTTATAATATAATATTTTA
>NW_019503987.1:0-1431 GCF_002814215.2 Seriola lalandi dorsalis
GTCATTTTATGCCTTCCAATACAATTTCGTTTGATGCCTTACAATAGTATGATGTTTGTATGACCTTTTATGCCTTAATATACTATGATTTTTTTTGACATTTTATGCAATAGTATACTATGACGTTTTATCACATTTTGTGCCTTCCAATACAATTTCATTTGATGCCTTACCATACTATGACGTGTTTATGAATAATTATGCCCTAATATACTATGATCTTTTTTTGACATTTTATGCCATACTATACAATGACGTTTTTTGTTAATTTCATGCCTTCCAATACAATCTCTTTTGATGCTTTACCATACTATGACGTTTTTATGAACTTTTATGCCTTAATATACTATGATGTTTTTTTGACGTTTTATGCCATACTATACCATGACGTTTTTTGGCATTTTTACGCCTTCCAATATAATCTCATTTGATGCCTTACCATACTATGACGTTTTAATGAATTATTATGCCTTAATATACTATGATTTTTTTTGACGTTTTCATGACATAATATTCCAGTTACGTTTTTTGTCATTTTTATGCCTTCCAATACAATTTCGTTTGATGCCTTACAATACTATGACGTTTGTATGACCTCTTATGCCTTAATATACCATGATGTTTTTTTTGACATTTCATGCCATACTATATACTATGACGTTTTTTTAAATTTTTATGACATACTATACTATGACTTTTTTTTACATTTTTATGACTTACTGTACTATATTGTTTTATTCCTTACCATACCTTACCATTTTTATGACCTTTAATGCCTTAATATACTATGATGTTTTTTTGACATTTTATGCCATACTATACCCTGACGTTTTTTGACATTTTTATGCCGTACTATACCATGACGTTTTTTGGCATTTTTATGCCTTATTGTACTGTATTCTTTTATTCCTTATGATACTATTACGTTTGTACGACTTTTTATGCCTTAATATACTATGATGTTTTTAGACATTTTTATGCTTTACTGTACTATGTTGTTTCATTCCTTACCATACTATGACGTTTATATTACATTTTATGCCTTAATATATTATGATGTTTTTTTGACGTTTTATTCCATACTTTTCTATGACGTTGTTTTTGGCATTTCTAGGCCTAACTATACTATGCTGTCGTATTGCTTATCATACTATGACGTTTTCATGACCTTTTATGCCTCAATATACTATGATGTTTCTTGTCATTTTTATGCTTTACTGTACTATGTTGTTTCATTCCTTAACATACTATGACGTTTTTATGACCGTTTATGCCTTAATATACTATGATGTTTTTTTGACATTTTATACCATTCTATACTATGATGTTTTTTGTCATTTTTATGCCTTACTGTACTGTATTGTTGTCTTCTTTACCATACTATGATGTTTTTATGACTTTTTATTCCTTACTATACTATGTTGTTTTTAT
>NW_019503988.1:0-464 GCF_002814215.2 Seriola lalandi dorsalis
CATGACATGTGCACCTGCACAATGACTCCAAACTCAGTATTAGTTTCTATTCTATTGTTATTTCATGTAAAACGGTTCAGCAGACTGTTTATTACAACTAAGCTGAGGGAATAATGTATTTTCAGATATCTGTGATCATCTAATCAGAGTGCTGTTTCTTTTGTCTTTTTCTCTAAACTTTACAATATGATAATGATATAATATTAAGAATGTGTTAATATTTAATTGATTGACACTTAATTTTATTATTAGGAGAAAGTTTCTCTGCAGAAACTTTAGTGGCGTCACTTTATTAAAGGAGTTTGATCAGAATAAATTAGGAAAAATCTGTAAAATAACAGTTTTTTCGCTGTAGAAATATTAATGAAACTTTATCTAAATGTATTGTTTTTACACTTTATTTGAATTAGGATATTTTACTTTAATTTTATGGTTTTTGTTTGGCAGCTGCTGCTGACAGTCAT
>NW_019503989.1:0-1062 GCF_002814215.2 Seriola lalandi dorsalis
AATGCTGTTGTCATTCATGTGGTCATCTTACCATCAAATCTCTGTCTAGAGCATGTCCTTTCTTTTTGTGATTTAATCAGTTTGATGTAATTTTTGTTTAAGAGGTGATGCACAAACACAAGTTGTAGAAGATGAACTACATTGTTTTGTAAAAGGTGCTATACAAATAAACTGACTTTTGTCAAAGAATTTCAACAATGAAAATGTTCCAGGCAAGAGCTTGAGGCAAGTTCACCTGGATGCACTTAGATGGCAAGCCAAGCCTCTTTAATCACATGAGTGTGTTGCCATAATTTCTCAAAGATATGTGTAAGGATGGCATCCTTCAGGATGAAGATCACTGTGACAGTCATCATTTGGTCTCATAGAGCCGTACCTTAAGCATTTTCTTCAGAATTCAATAATATGCAACCGGTGTTTTAATATTGCAGGTCACCAGCTGGGGGTGAAGTTAAAATATGTTATAATATGGTTTGGTAGTTTTATCAATGAGCATGTCTCATATTGAACATGCATATTTACACAGGCATCATGTATCTTACCTGAGTACGACATTGACTGTCCTCAGATTTCCATGACTGCATATAAATGATACACATGATGTAATGAACACCTAAAGTCAAGGTTCTGTAAACGGTCGTCACTGCCACTGGATGTCGCACTAGACTACTAGCATCTCAGACCAAAACAAATGCTTCTTCAGACACGCCCTTGGCCTCCGTTTAAACCCTTAAACCCTCGCCGTCACGTTGTACACTAAACTTTCTACTAGAAGATATTTCACTGTGCCGTTTCACCTGTGGGTAGTGCCTCTGTGTTTATAAACTTTGGGAGGACCAACAGTTTAACAGGAGAGACTCCAGTGCCAGACCCTAACACAGAAGTTCACTAATATGTATTTGCTCTGAGACCGGAAACCAAGACAGGGAGCAAAGAAACTCAGATTACTACACACAGAGAGGGGAAGCGGCTTCATTCTCTAGTCAGGACGCCATTACTCCACTACATCTTTACATAGAAAGTTGTTGTTTACTGCTCTATTATTCTTTGAAATCTAATTTA
>NW_019503990.1:0-352 GCF_002814215.2 Seriola lalandi dorsalis
AGAAATATAAAGTCAGGTATCATCAGCATAAAGAGACATCCTGTAACTCTACACTCACTCTTTAGTTCTCTCTGTGTCTCAGTTTAACGTGGCTATCATAGCTATCAATGGTGGCATTTACTTCTAGTGATGCTGACATGTTCAATGTTTCATGTCAATAAAAACACTTTGATCACATGAGTTTATATTCAGTGTGTTTCATCATTAAAGTGACACATGTCTGCTATCTTTCTGCTGACATCTTAATAGTAACAGCTGATATATTAAATCCACATTGACTCATCTCATATATTGATCAGGTCACAGGGACGTTGTTGTTTCTTGGTGATGATGAAGAATTGATGGATCAATT
>NW_019503991.1:0-434 GCF_002814215.2 Seriola lalandi dorsalis
ACGTTGTTGTTTCTTGGTGATGATGAAGAATTGATGGATCAATTAATTCAGTCAGACTCTCAGTTCTAGCAGACAGTGTCTCAGTGTAGCAGTCACATCCTGAACCCTGGTGGGAGCTGCAGGTATGGATGATCACATAAAAAGACTCTTCAACAACAAGCAGCTCTGTGCATGATGTCCTTCACATGTGACCTCTGACCTTGTCTGTGCTGATGTTACAACATGTGGAAGCAGTGGAGAGACTGTCAGCTCTTTTGATTTTCTCCTTCTGGTCAACAAACTGAAGCATCAACATGTTCACATGAGTGCAGCAGTTTTTACTCACTGTTATATTTTCTTTGTAAAATGTGTCTCAGAGCTTTTAATGAACTGCTCTCAAATGTTTCCACAATCATTTAATGCTGTTAATATCAGTAGAGGATTTGTGTGTGTTT
>NW_019503992.1:0-491 GCF_002814215.2 Seriola lalandi dorsalis
GTGTGGCCCACGCCTGGACAACGCCGCAGGTCTGGCCTCACGTTTGGGGATCAGGTCAGTCAGGGTGATCAGTCTCCTCCTGAGAGGCTGGAAACAGCAGCTGACTCCCTCTGAACTGTTTCTGATAGCTGCTTATTGTAACGGACTGATTCAGCCAGATGTTACTGATCCTCTGCCAAACGTGAACATTGTTCCTTTTTTTACATGTGATGGTTTGTTGTTGAAGCTGAATGTTGCTGATTACAAACTGAGCAGCATGGTAAGTAAAACAATGTACTATCTACTTGTAAAAGTTTTAAACCAGAACAAATTGAAAGGTCGAGTTGACACTCCCTGGAGGACTCACCTGGCCTTGACAGAGGCTCAGAAACCTGAGTGGAGCGCTTTGTACAAACCACCATTAACAAAGAGGGTGGGGGATTTACAGTGGAGGGTTCTGCACGGTGCTGTTGCTGTCAATGCTTTTGTTTCTGTCATCAATCCAGATGTTG
>NW_019503993.1:0-335 GCF_002814215.2 Seriola lalandi dorsalis
TTTGACTTTTCATGCCTTATTATATTATGAATTTTTTTGACTTTTTATGCCTTACTATAATTTGACATTTTTTTAATTTTTATGTCTTATTATACATGATGTTTTTTTCACTTTTAATGCTTCACTATAATATGACGTTTTTATGACTTGTTATGCCTAAGTATACAATGATTTTTTTTTCACTTTTCATGCGTTACTATACTATGACTTTTTTCGACTTTTCAAGCCTTACTATACTATGACGTTTTATGCCTGACTATATTATGACGATTTTTTTCACTTTTCATGCCTTACTATACTATGACGTTTTTTTTCACTTTTTATGCCTTACTATA
>NW_019503994.1:0-349 GCF_002814215.2 Seriola lalandi dorsalis
GATACTTAAAGGGTAAGTTTGGATGTATTACTTCGTAACTGTACTTACCACTACTAAAGAGCCACAAACAAATCCAGACTGTCCAGTCCTCAAGCTCAGAAATGAAGACCTGTAAAATACAAGTACAGTCTATTAAATATCAGTTACACTTGTGATAAGCAAACTATTATAACATATTGAGAGCAAGCACATGTTCAGTTTTACAGTTGGAATAGCACTGAAACCTGAAAGTGATCATCATTCAACACATAACCAACTCTGGGTGTGGTAAAGAAGGCATTATTTGTTTTATATAAAATTGGTTATTCATTAGTAATATTATTATTTTCATGCATTTTGCACCATCATC
>NW_019503995.1:0-374 GCF_002814215.2 Seriola lalandi dorsalis
GGAACCTTAATCCAGCGCCTTAGACCGCTCGGCCACACTACCATATCCTGGAGTGGGAAGTGCGTTTACTACGTGCTGGAGGGTAGCAACGGGTGGATAGCACCAAAAGGAATTCCTCCAATGTGACGATGCATTTTGCGGGAAGTACAGTTAATGTGGGTCACCTTCAATCAATTTGAAGTGGCCCACAGGAAGAAGAATCTTATTTATTGTGAAGCACTGTAGCGCTCTACTTTTTACCCAGAAACTGTGAACATGGAGAAGAAACTCACCACTGCAGCGGTGACCTTACTGGATTTGTACAAACAGGATGTGTCGCACTGGAACTTTACACACCATCAGCTTTAACATGTGAAGGTCAGTAAACCATCCTG
>NW_019503996.1:0-1121 GCF_002814215.2 Seriola lalandi dorsalis
TTACTATCTTTGGACAGTGTTCGGCCCGAAGTAGAATTAATGGTAAATGGGGAATCAGTCAGATTCCTATGTGACACCGGGGCGTGTCGGACCACATGTAGAGAATTTCTACCTAACGTCAGACTAAGCAATCAGTGTGTAAATGTGCGTTCTGCAAGTGGAAAGCTAACCCAAGTACCAGAGTCAGAGCCAGTCTGGTTGAGGGACCCACTTGGACAATCTTGTCAGCTATCTATCCTGATGTTCCCAGAATGTCCAGTTAATCTTCTAGGCCGTGACGGCTTGTTGCTACTAGGATTAGCCCTGATACCTACACCTCAAGGGCAGATTGTAGTCGTAAGAAAGGCAGATTTGCAAAGTGGTGACGTTTTTGTTGTGCAGGGGATAGGTCAGCCGAACTACTACTATTCCCTTGACATTCCCAACAGGCCTCCACATGAGGCCGCGACTGCACTGATGGCAGAGGGTAGAAATGCGATACAAAGACCACAAGATCAGATGGCAGAGGATGATCTGCATGTGACGCTTTGTTATCGGCGTTTCTCTGGACCAGACAAAGACTATGAAGCTAAACTGACCAGAATGACTCCTGCTAAAATCACTGTGACCTACATGTACTCAGATACAGACAGCACCTCAGTTGCAGCCGTAGCACTGACTGATGAGACAAAGACTTTGTTCAAAATGTGGACCCCACCTCACATATCTTTGTACAAAAGAACAGACCAAGACTGGAAAGACTTGGGGAAAATGGTGCAACAGGCAGAGAATGCCAAAGACTGGATACAGACGTCAACTGTAACTTGGGGGAGTGAATCTACTGGTTTGACTAGAAAAGCTTTGTTCTGGACAATCACAGTACAGGGAGGTGTGCACTTACAATCAACAAAACACTGAGAAATATTGCTGACTGAAAAAGAGGAGCAATGGATAGCTCAGATTCCTGCTAAATTGTGGTCAAAAGGATCTACTGACGTAGGATTGATAAAAGGAGCCCTTCCTGTGCAAATAAGATCAAAAACAGAATACAGACCTTGTGTACGACAGTACCCGTTAAAACCAGATGCATATGAAGGTATAAAACCAGTGATAGAAGACTTAATAACAGCAGGAGTAATAAT
>NW_019503997.1:0-356 GCF_002814215.2 Seriola lalandi dorsalis
TTCAGTTTATATCCTGAGTAGTATTCATACGTTTCCAGTAGAGACATTAGGTGTGGGAAACATCTGTCCGGCTGTTCAAGGAAAATAATGACATCATCCGCAAAAAGGCCAATGATGTGTTCTGTCCCCCCTACACTGACACCCTGCAGTTCCTCACTCTGCCTTATTGCCTGCGCTAAAGGCTCAACATATAAAGCGAAGAGGGTAGGTGACAGACAGCAACCTTGTCTTGTCCCCCTCTCCAACTGAATCGTATTTGACAGGCTTCCGTTTACTCTGATCCTAGCTGTGGGCTCTTGATAAATAGTTTTAATATATCGGATTACATTTTCATTGAAGCCAAATCTCTTTAGAAC
>NW_019503998.1:0-557 GCF_002814215.2 Seriola lalandi dorsalis
GTATGCCATAAAAATGTCATAAAAAACGTCATAGTATAGTATGTCATAAAAGAACGTCATGGTATAATATGCCAAAAAAATGTCATAACAAACATCACAGAATTGTCTATCATAAAAAAACGCCATAGTATGTCATAAAAGCCATCATGGTATAGTAAGTCATAAAAATGTTGAAAAATACGCCATAGTGTAGTATGTCATAAAAAAAAGTCATGGTATAGTATGTCATAGAATAATATATCATAGTATAGTATATCATAAAAATGTCATTAAAAACGTCATAGTATTGTATGTCATAAAAACGTCATAGTATAGTATGTCATAAAAATGTAATAACAAACATCATAGAATAGTCTATCATTAAAAATGCCATAGTATAGTATGTCATAAAAGCAATCAAAGTATAGTAAGTCATAAAAGCATAGTATAGTATATCATACAAATGTCATAAAAAACGCCATAGTGTAGTATGTCATAAAAAAACATCATAGTATAGTATGTCATAAAGTGTCATAAAAAACACCATAGTATACCATGTAATTAAAAACGTCATAGTA
>NW_019503999.1:0-497 GCF_002814215.2 Seriola lalandi dorsalis
CGCAGAATTGGTCGTACGATAGGATCCACGTGTGATTCATGAAACATTCGTATCTAAATGATCGGGTCTTGATCAATGCGGCGGCTGAATTCGATCGTCATTAACATGTTACGCCCTTAAATATTCCTGGTTCGGAGGCCCCGCCCACTAAGGTCAAACATGGAGAGAAGAGTTACTGGCAAAAAACGAAACTTTTCAGAGATGGAGATCTACATCCTGACATCCGAGGTGGCGCAAAATAAGGATGTGCTTTTTGTCAGTCTGAAGAGCGGGATCACAGGAGCTCATAAAGCCGCTGTGTGGAAGAGGGTGACGGAGATGAGTTTGGCTCTGCAGCGCCGCCTCCTGCAGCCGCGCGCCAACACAGCTGTTTGAAAAATAAAAGAATCGTGTGTGTCCCGGTCACCTGGCCACCACGTTTAAGAGTGAGAGCTTGGCATCACAAATCACCTGCACATTTATAGAGTGGTAGTTTTTGCGATTGATGAATGCGTAAT
>NW_019504000.1:0-429 GCF_002814215.2 Seriola lalandi dorsalis
CGTCACCTACATTCACCACACAATTAGGTTCAGCTATAAATGCTGGACACTGACATGCTGCAGAATGTTTCTGGACACAACATCACTTTTAACTTAGAGCTGCTGAAGGAAACTCTGATGTATTTCTTCATCATTTGAGAGATAAAATAAAATACACAGCAGAAAGTCCTTTGCTATCGACTCAGTCAAGTTTCCGGTGCAAAGTTTTCACACACTGGATGAAACATTTCTTCATCAGGAAAACAGACAACATGAAGGACAAGGTGTGCACAGGTAAAAAATACAACAACAAATCATCTCTAACAATCATGTGAATAAATTATAGAAATCACAATAAAAAGGGAAAAAAAATAAACCACTTACAACCTGATATTAAATATTTTAATTATGTAAAACAATAATTTACACAATGCAGTTCTCGTGACTGTC
>NW_019504001.1:0-1425 GCF_002814215.2 Seriola lalandi dorsalis
GGTTTACCAGGTCTGTCCAGGCGCTTCCCTGCCATCTGATCCAACTCACCACCAGGTGGTGATCAGTTGACAGGTCTGCCCCTCTCTTCACCCGTGTGTCCAAAACATACGGCTACAGATCTGATTATATGACCACAAAGTCGATCATCAACCTTTGGTCTATGGTCCTCTGGTACCGAGTACACTTGTGAGATACCTTATGTTAGAACATGGTGTTCGTAATAGCCAAACTATGACTAGCACAGAAATCCAATAACAAAGCACCACTCAGGTTCAGATCAGGGAAGCCATTTCTCCCAGTCACGCCCTTCCATTTCTCCGTCGTTGCCCACATGGGCATTGAAGCCCCCCAGCAGAACTATAGAGTCCCTGGATGTTGTTTGGTGCATAAACAATCAGAGCCAGAGCCTTCCCCTCAGCAACCCTCTCATTCCCCGGGGAGAACTACAACACTGCGGTGCTCCAGCAGGGGCTTGTGACTAAACTTGCATATATAAATTATACATCATTAACATACAGTATATGGTTGCAACATGTTACACCATATAAAAAATTATCATGTAGATACTTTTAATATATGTTCATATACAAATTTTACTATAGTTTTTTATAGCCAGGCATTGTCCTGCACCAGGAAGAACCCAGGGCCCACTGCACCAGCATAAGGTCTGACAATCACTGAGGATTTCATCCCAGTCCCTAACAGCAGTCAGGGTACCGCTGGCTGTGACATGGAGGTCTATGCCTCCCTAGACCATCACTGACCCACAGCCAAACCGGTCATGCTGGATGATGTTACAGGCAGCATAACATTCACACAGCGTCTCCAGACTCTTTCACGCCTGTCACATGTGTTCAGTGTGAACCCGCTCTCATCTGTGTAGTTCTGGTGTTCTCTGCGAATCAAGCTGCAGGGTGCTGGGCCGTGAGCACAGGTCCCACTAGAGGACATCAGACTCTCATGCCACCCTCATGGAGTCTGTTTCTGACAGTTTGGTCAGAAACATGACCACCAGTATCCTGCTGGAGGTCATGTTGTAGAGCTCTGGCAGTGCTCCTCCTGTTCCTCCTCACACAGAGGAGCAGGTACAAGTCCTGCTGCTGGGTTGATGCCCTTCTTTGGCCCTGTCCAGCTCTCCTTGTGTAACAGCCGGTCTCCTGGTATCTCCTCCATGCTCTTGAGACTGTGCTGGGAGACATTGCAAATCTACCTGTGCAACCTGATTGGGCTGCAGGTACCGCCTCATGCTACCAGTAGTGACAAGGACACTAGCAAAACACAGAACTAGAGAAGAATCAGTCAGAAAGGATCAGGAGAGAGCAACTGTCTGTGGCCACCACATGTAAAACCATTCCCTTTTTGGGGGTCGTCTTGCTTTGGCCTCTCCATTGCACCTGTTGTCACTTTCATTTGCACCAAAGCAG
>NW_019504002.1:0-705 GCF_002814215.2 Seriola lalandi dorsalis
TGAGGCAGGTGTACCCCCATTCTAGACTGAACCACAACTGCATCAGCTCCTGATTCTAAAGCTATTTACCCTCCCCCAAAGAGATAGACAGATTAGTTTATCTAACATATTAGATAATAGTTAGAAAGCAAAGGGCCTTACTATAAAGTAGGTGAAGAGGTCTTGGATCAAGGGCGTGACAGCAGAGCAGATACATTGTCCTACGAATAAAAAGATTAAAAGGAAAGTGATTAGAATATAAAAAGATTAAATGGAAAAAAAGTTAAATGTAAATGAAAAAGAAAATGAAAAGATAAAGTTCCATCTATGGGAGAAACATTCTTTGTTAGACAAAGGTGGTTCTCCTGAAAATCCTCTCAGCTACTTCATCCACTCTTCAATCTCATCGTCAGAGCTGCAGATCCTTCTTACATGTCTGGAGCTGAGGGGGTGGATTCAGTACGTCTTAACAACTTTATATATATGATAAACAGTTTACAATTCAAAACATTTCATTGGTTCAAAATCAAAAGCATTTCAAAGCATCACAATTCTTTTTGCTGAACATGCATTGAGTATATAGGGAAGTGGATGATAAAAATAAGGTCATCACATGTTCTGTACCTGTGCTCTGCACATGGTTACTCTGAGCATGGGGGCCCTGTGAGATGGTTGGAAAGTAGGTACACCTCACCTGTGATAACCAGTAGCTGCTGGCTGCAGGTG
>NW_019504003.1:0-577 GCF_002814215.2 Seriola lalandi dorsalis
AAAAGGTGGGGAAAGTGAAACCTAAGGAAAACGAAACAGTATAAAAGGAGGAGGAGACTCCAGCTCATTCTCACTCTGACATTCAAAGAGGCAACAGCTCCTACAGTCAGTTATAACAGCCAGCTCTTTTATTTCTTTTGTTGTTGCACCTTGGCCTGAGGAAGATCCATACAGGATTGAAACGTTGCTTTTTGGTGCACAATAATTTAATTTAAAAACAATCTCATTTTTTATTTATTTTTTTATTTTGTTTGAATAAAAACAAATTTGTTTGCATTTTACACATTTTTTTATTTATTTCATTTACATTTAAAAGAAAATATACACGTAAAAAAATTAATAAATATTATAAATACATTCAATTTATATCTATTATAAAGAATAAATAATTTGATTAATAAATAACAAGGCTAAACTAAATTAAGAAACAGAGATAAAGCCCAAAATGGGCTACGAAGATGACGAGGGGGGATGGACGACCGTACGCTACGGGCGGAGGCGTCAGCGCTCTCGTCAGCGTCGTTGGGACTGGAGTGGGGGAACCGAGCGAGGGAAGGACCGTGCACCTCCCGGACCC
>NW_019504004.1:0-603 GCF_002814215.2 Seriola lalandi dorsalis
ACAATGTCAACAACAAACATGTCCAAAGCCTTTGGTGATGACAGCGATGGCACACATTTGTCAGCTGGAGGTGACTGCCTGTGGAACCACTGCAGTTTGATTGGCTTTTTGCCAAGTATTTGCTTGTTTAGTCGGCAGAAGTTGGTGCTTCTTTTAAAGAAGAGAGCAACTGCTGTCACCATTAACAAAGTGGATCAAAGTCTACAGCACAAATCTGAAAGTCTGGCTTTTGAAGAAAAAATTAAGTCTCCCTCTGATGAACACCTCATTTTTAACCTTGTTAACATCCTTATGATGTTTTTATATAATACAAGACATCAGTCCACACCATGACTGAGTGTTTCCACCTTGAACTGCAGTGAACACAAAAACTCTCATAAAAAGAGATTCAGACAGACAGGGTTTCATGTCATATAACTAAAGATGGAACTTTTAGTTCTAGGTACTTTTCTTCAGGAACTAAAAGGTTCCTGTGGCCCATTGTTGTCTGTGTTTCCACCATGGCCTAAAACCCCGGGAAGATTATGCAAAATTATTACTTGACATTACATTATTGACAGCACTTTGAGGACATAACATGAACGTAAATATGGGACAAATTGC
>NW_019504005.1:0-863 GCF_002814215.2 Seriola lalandi dorsalis
AAGATTTCTTGAGGCCATGTTGAATTGGTAATTCTGCTAATACGCCCTTAATTCTATTCTGGGGTATTGTGATGTCCCCATATAAATCACTAAATAAAACCACTGCAACTATTGCTTATTTTCAATTATATTGTTTGTTAATAGTAAAAAGTCTGGAACCTAAGTTAAACAAAGCCTGTGGAGATTCAGTTAAGTCTCTCTGAAAATTTGAGAAACTGGAACCAGGGAATTTTCTGCAACTTTGCAATTTAATTGATTATCAAACAAACTTTTTTTTCGGCTGAGAGCGGCTCATTTAACACCGGGGAGGAAGAGAGACCTGACTGAAGCTGAGTGTGATGGTGTAGATCACAGAGCCTGATGAAAGCTGAATTTGAATAGACTTGCACTTCACACGGCTCTTCTAAAGCGAAGTTCTCCTTGTGACAGTTAGCTGTGAGACATGGCTGTGCTCCCATCACCGCAGCGTTCAGAGTGGCTTGTTGAGCATCAGCAAAATGGCCTTCAGCTGCATCTGTAGCCAGTGATGTCTCTGTCAGAGACGCTGACATGCCGGGGCTTGACATGCCACACTCTCCTGGCTGCTGCTTATAGAGACGAGCCAACACAAGTGACTGAGGCCTCGCAGGCTTTGTGAGATGGAGATCAAGATAGCCCCAGGAAAGAGAGGCAGATAGTGTGACAGAGTCAGAGTAGATATTTTGTACCTGGATGTTTGCCTCAAAATGCTGCTTTATATTAACATCTCCATCACTCATTATGTGAAAAGGGAAAAGAGGAGAAGTAAAGTCCCTCTCAAGTTTTCCTACAGGAGTTTACATAAATCAAATTATTGAAATTTAGAGCAGTTAAATCTAGTTAAA
>NW_019504006.1:0-584 GCF_002814215.2 Seriola lalandi dorsalis
GTGTGTGTGTGTGTGTGTCGATGTGTTCACACGTCTGTGAGTGTGTGTCTGACCCCGGCAGGTACTTTGACTCAGTGGATATCTGTAAGATTCACTCAGACTGGCAGGAGCTCCGGGTCCCGGGCGTCTTCCCCCGAGGAGCCGACGTTCCGGTGACGGTGGTGTCCATCACGGTTCTGGAGAGAACGTCTGTAGAACTGGCTTTGTTCCAGCAGGGCAGCAGGTAGGACGACGCTCCACACCTGAGGAACTTTAATAAGGACGTCTTTATTTCACAGATACTGAGCAATGATGAACTCTACAGTGAACAAACAGCCCTGGTCAGTATCACTACAATATTACCTAAAGAAGAATCCTGTTCATTTAATACAGTTTATTTGTTTTTAGCCAAAGCAAAGAGAAGATTGAAGATTAAAGTTATTTGAAAAACACACATTTTTGACTAATTACACTATAATAAAATGTCAATCCACTCTTTATTAGTGAGATTCAATTCTTTTAATTTTAATTACTTTATATATTTTTGATGGTTTGTATGGAAGCCCAGAGAGACAAGTGAAACGTTTTCTTTGGATCATTTGTCC
>NW_019504007.1:0-645 GCF_002814215.2 Seriola lalandi dorsalis
CACACACACACACACACACACACACACAAACAAACACACACACACACACACACACACACAAACTATGAGCTGCTGCAGGGCTTTTTATGTGCAAGAAGCTTTTTACATAAAAATGAACAAATACACTTATAAAAAAAAGGGAAATTAGGAATAAAGGCCTGCTTCTTAGTACTGTATCATTGATCCATAATCTGTCACAGAGAACTTTGTTTAATGGAGCAACAGACGAGGAGGAAGAGGAGGAAGAAGAGGAGGAAGAGGAAGAGAAGAAGGAGAAAATAAGCAGAGTGATTCTATAGACTGACCTTCTCTGTAGAAATCATTGTTGGGGATCCTGTTGTCCAGAAGACCTCGCATGACCTGCCAACACACACACACACACACACGATATACTGATACTTTATATTGAGGAAGCGAGTTGTGTGAAGCCTTGAAAGAGTCTTAATGTTGATCTGAGAGCAGGCAGCAGAGTCCTGTACCTGTCGGGGGAGGTTGAGGGAGGTGTGACAGCAGAGTCTCAGCATGTTCTCCAACTCCTGAGGAGTGGTGGGGATCAGAGGAATCGCCTCCTGCTCCTCCTGACTCTTCTCCATCTCCCTCAGACGAATGATGAACTCAGAGTCTGTGGGATAAACCAGACCTGGA
>NW_019504008.1:0-467 GCF_002814215.2 Seriola lalandi dorsalis
CGGCCAGGCTCTGACCCAGGACCAGCGGCCTCAGAGCCTCCATCATGGTTCTGACGGAGGCCGGTTCACAGCCGGGAGCCATCAGCTTCTTCTGCTGCCACGAGCGGTCCAGACACCGACCCAGTCTGGACAGAGAGCCTGGGCACAGGGAGGGAGGTTTGGTGAAAGGGCTGCTGGGAAATGTAGGACATGACGAACTGAAACAGTCAGTCGGTTCGACCAGAGGAGGGTTAAATGACTGTTGAGGTGTGAAAATCTGTCTGTGGAGTATCAGGTGTGATTCTTCACATGGATCTGGTTTAATAACCTGGTTTAGATCAACTCTGTAGACACATACTGTAGTAATATAAACATTTGCATGAATATTAATATATCCATCAATAGACTGGACCCAGCGACAGTCAGAGCGGCAGCCATTTTGTTTTCAGCTCATCAGTCCATCTGTCTCGTTCTCGTGGACACGATCT
>NW_019504009.1:0-1665 GCF_002814215.2 Seriola lalandi dorsalis
GTAATGTCCATGTGTGCATGCTGACAGAGAACGTGCTGGTCTGACCCCCCTCCTCCTTTCAGGGCGGAGCCTGGTGGAGTCCGATGGTTGACACCAGGTCTGAGGAAGTGTAAGTGTGTTTTTAATGTGATTGATGAAAACAAAGCAGCACATTCAACCATCTTCAAACTGTCACATCACTGATGTCAGGAGTCATCATCAAACTGTCAATAACTGATCGGATGATCAATAACTGCAGCTGTGTCTTGTTCTCTCCATCAGATTCCTGTGAACTCACAATCGACACAAACACAGTGAACAGAGGGATCAAACTGTCTGACAACAACAGGGAGGTGACACGTGTGGAGGAGGATCAGTCATATCCTGATCATCCAGACAGATTTGACCAGTGGCCTCAGCTGCTGTGTTTAACTGGTCTGACTGGTCGCTGTTACTGGGAGGTCGAGTGGAGCGGAGGGGCTAATGTATCAGTGAGTTATAGAGGAATCAGCAGGAAAGGAGACAGTGAATACTCTATGTTTGGAAAGAACGATCAGTCCTGGAGACTGTTCTGCTCTGATGCCCTTGGTTACTCTGTCAGTCACAATGACATAGGAACATTTATCTCCTCCTCCTCCTCCTCCTCTGTCTCTAACAGAGTAGCAGTGTATGTGGACTGTCCTGCTGGCTCTCTGTCCTTCTATAGAGTCTCCTCTAACAAACTGATCCACCTCCACACCTTCAACACCACCTTCACTGAACCTCTGTATCCTGGGTTTGGGTTCTGGTCCTGGTCCAGGCCTGGTTCCTCAGTGTCTCTGTGTTGAATGTAGCAGAGAGAGAAGCGTTCTCACTGTTGAACAGATAGTTCAGTCTCTACATGTCTGTCTCTTTCACTCACACACTAGTTTTTAGATTCATGTATTAATAAATCAGTAACGTTTTAGATGAATAAAGGATTTGGGAATCCTATGAAGCTTTTATTATTTATTCAGCTGGTTAACCATGTATTATGTTATTGTGCCCCTTTGTGTGTACAATTCATTCTACTTTACTTCTAGCTTGTCCTTACATCTCTGTCTGTATCAATTTATGTCAATTACGAACTATGGACCTGAAGGTGTTCTTGTTTTATGTTCTGCAAAAACTGTGAAACAATTCACACAAAAGAAAAATTGTGTTTTGTTGACTTTTCTGAAGACAAAAAACCTTTTCCTCAAAACTATGATTGACAACCAACTACTGTCTTTTTCCAAGAGGCTCGAGGTGGTCTATGACTCCCTGGAAGTTTTGAGGTTGTTGGTTCAATCCTGAGACAGAGATTTAATGTTGAAAGCCAAAGTCCAGAGGAAAGACTGGAAGTCTCTGAGAGAAGAACTGGTTTTTGTTTCTGTCCCAGTCTCTCAAGCTGTTGAAGACTTGTGTAAAGGTTAGAGGTCACGGGTTGTAATCCTCAGTGACTCAATGAAGTTTGAAGTCCAACACAACTATTTGATTATAAAAACGGTTGCCGATTCATTTTATGTCCATCTTCTAACTGATAAATTGACTAATTGAAGCAGCTTTAGTTCTTACAATTATTTTATTTAACAATGATTAATTGAAATTAAATAATTCACATCCATCCATCCTTGTTCTCCCCTTCTGGTGCTGCAGGAACAGGTGTTGTTCCTCGCTCTTGCCGGC
>NW_019504010.1:0-413 GCF_002814215.2 Seriola lalandi dorsalis
GGATATAAACGCACAAACAAACATTTTGAATCTGTCACAAATTTTCGTGTTACAAGAGGCAGAGAGAGAGCTGTTGGAGAAGGGCCTCTTTTTTATTCCAACACCACAGAAAGTGGATAAAGATGATTTAAGAAGGGACCTGCACCGCTATCATAGGACCTTAAAGTTGTTGGATCACTTTGGCTATGCCACAGGCTCCTCCCCGGACCCATTCACCGGATCCTCCGGATGGGAACCGGCCTGTGATTCAGTGCCGGAACCCATCCAGGAGTTGATCGGACGGGATGTCCGGGGTTTGGAGCACATTAGGGACATGCCAGAGGACAACAACAATTTGTCGGGTCCACAGAGAAGAGCACTGAGCAGTTTGAGAAGAAATCAGGACATAGTTATAAAACCGGCGGACAAGGGAT
>NW_019504011.1:0-479 GCF_002814215.2 Seriola lalandi dorsalis
ACTACAAAAATGGTTAATCTGGACCAGTTTCAGGTCAATTTACACATTATGTAGAACACGACACAGGGAGGGAAAAGTCTAGAGAAAACCTTTGTGACAAACTGGTGGTTAGGAAATTGAAAGCAGTGGGCTTCTCCAGGCAGGTAGCATTATGGGAAGCAGACCCAGCTTTTTTTGGATCCTAAGCACTAAAGGCCAGAATATCGCAGTCTTTGCTGCATCGATTTTCAACATTCATTTCTCTCTCGCAAATCGCCTTATTTTATGGAGGTGTAAAACTTAATCATTAAAGTACTCTTTTAAGTCTTTTCAATAGTTTATGGTCAGGGTGAAGGGCTAAATTTCTGTGCTACTTAAAAAAAAAACAATTTTTTTTTTCCATTTTATTCCTCATTGGTAGAATTTCTCTCTACTCTTTTTAGTATGTCTGTACTTGTTTGCATGATACTAGCACCTCTCTCTCTTTCAGATAATATTTT
>NW_019504012.1:0-1349 GCF_002814215.2 Seriola lalandi dorsalis
GTGTGTGTGTGTGTGTGTGTGTGTGTGTGTGTGTGTGTGTGTGTGTGTGTGTGTGTGTGTTGTTGCTGCAGGCTGTTGGCCTCACACACAGCTGTAAAAGGTCATGTCGTCAGTAAATTAACATATTCTGAGGCTGTGAACATGTTTTTCTTCCGCAGGTTCATCAGGTTCTGTTCCAGACGAGTTCATACACAGTTACATGAACGTTCATTTATTCATTTATATAAATGTATATCATTAAGCAAATAATAATTTTGGAATAAATTGTTAACATGCTTTCCATAATAATGTTAATATGACAAAAATAAGCCATTAAAGTGCCGCATTGTAACACAAAAAAAATATTAACAAAAGAATTCAAATGACCATTTTCAATGTCAAAAAAGAATCTCTAAAGTCAAAGTTTTATTTCTATCTTTACACCAGAGCTCTGTCCTTTCAGTTCCACCATTCTCTCTGTAAATAACATTATTTTTCTACCAGAAGATGCAGAAGAGTAATGACTGCAGGTCTCCCTCAAACCGCCGCTGATGTTCAACATCTATCAGAATTGAGAGTTAACAATATTACTGGTGCAACTTAGGTCTTATTTTGTTATAAACAGGAAATAGAAGTTTCCATTCATTTTACTGCATCATCCAAATTACAAACAGATTTCTATTAAATGAATAAAAAGAAAAGATGCTATATGAAAACAGCAGTGGTAAAAGAAGACTTCATATTGTTTACTAAACTGAATGTAGTAATACTAAAGTTTATAAAGTCCTGGATTTAACATTTTACTTCAGTTAAAGTACATTAGTATTCTCAACAAAATATAATGCACTTTAATTATCAAAAGTAAAAGTACTTATGATGCAAAATGTCAGGTTGGATAATTATTATTGATGTGTTCATTTATAAGCAGTATTTTAGTGTTGTAGTTGTAGGTGGAGTCAATATTAACTGCTTCATATACTGTTGGATATTTTCATTTCTAATAATGCATGTTTTATAAACTGATCTCATTTTGTGTTTAAGGTTAATCTAAAATTAAATATAGCTGTAAAGTAAATGTTGTGGAGTCAAAAGTACAATGTTTGCCTCGATGGAATAGAAGTATAATCAATTAAATTTGTTTTTAATTAACGGATTGGTTTAATTTATTGATTGACGCCCTGTTTATTGATGTATCTAAGGCTTTGACTGTCGATCATCAAATTCTTTCGAAACATCTAGAATCTATTGGATTTGATGATGAATCATGTGACTGGTTTGGAAATGGTCTCAGTGGTAGAACACAAGCTGTGGTGGCTGAAGGTTTTCAGTCCGGCTTCATGAGCGTGAACAAAGGTGTGCCACAGGGTTCT
>NW_019504013.1:0-360 GCF_002814215.2 Seriola lalandi dorsalis
CCCCCCCAGTGTGTGTGTTCATGATAATGATATATGAAAATATAAAAATACACACTACACACAATATATACTTTACACATGTATGAGTAAACTGTGAGTTGCTATGCAGCCTGTGTACACAGCTGCATTGATAGAAATAGGAATGTTAGGATCAGGTCCTGTTGGCCCTGTTTTCCTCGTGTTCCCTGCTGTGTGTGTGTGTGTGTGTGTGTGTATGTATGTGTGTGTGTGTGTGCAGCTTAGTCTCCCGCTCCCACCAGTCTCCTTCCACACCTGATCTTCATCTTGCCAATCAACACCACACCCTGCTGCAGCATTTAAGGCGGGTTCAGCTCACCCCTCTCTGCCAGATCGTTCAGT
>NW_019504014.1:0-1538 GCF_002814215.2 Seriola lalandi dorsalis
AAAAAAAAAAAAAAAAAAAAAAAAAAAAAAAAAAAAAAAAAAAAAAAAAAAAAAAAAAATTAAGTAATTAAATAATTATATAAGTGTATATATATCTATAATATATATTGTATGTAATAATACTGCTATAATAAATAAATGAACAGGGTAAGATTTAAATGAGAAATTAATGAGATGGAGGGGTGTATTTGGAATTAGAGTTTGGGGCAGGAGAAGTAAGTGCTAAAGGTAAAAACATAAGTGCTTGTGCAAATAAAATTAAAAACATAAGTGCCTGTAACAAATATTAGTAGAATATAAAAAAACATGCATATAATAGTATAAGATTAGTAAAACACAAGTGGGAGTTTTTTTCCTTTTTACCTGCCCCTATTTCTAAAATTCCAATAAATTAATATTAAAAGTGTTAAGAAGGAAAAAGTAAAATATGCACCTCCCGTCCTGGCGTGGATTCGAACCCCAGTCTGCCGTGTGGCAGACCAGGGCTTAGACCATTCTGTTGTCTCTCAGGTTGAGTTAGGATGGGATCCGCATGGTCCAAGAAAATTGCAGGAGCAGGCTAGGGAGTACCGTGCCCAGAGGTGGTGGATGTAGTTTTCCTTCCTTCAGTCGTCATTTAGACCTCCAGGCACAGTAGTCCCGAGTCTGTGGATCCAAATCTTCTCCGCTCTCTTCCTCTGCCCACAGGTCCAGCGGTCGTTGTTTTGTAAAACAGTTATGATGAGGTGGATGGGGGGATGTAATTGGAAATGTTGTACCAAGGGGGTGGTAAGTCGACCTTCCCCAATGTTGTACAGATGCTGGGATAAACGGGTGTGTGTGGAATGTTTGGTTTCTCCTATATAGTGTTTATTGCAAAGTGTGCATGTGATTATATAAACAATATTGGTGGTAGTAATGGAGAAGGAGCCGAGGGTAGGAAATGCTGTGTTACTAAATGGATTATGAATGAACTTTCTGTTCTTGTAATGATGACTATATGCAAGTGGGAGTGCGGGTCTATGGTCTGTGAATTGTGATCTGATGAGAATGGAATGGAGGCTCTTGTGTTTCCTGTAGGCTGAAATGATTTTGTGGTTGTGAAAGGCCGGGTGTTGGGACTGACATATGGAAAAGTTGTGTTTGATGGTGCGGTTTAAACTGGAGATTTGATGGGAGAAGGTAGAAACAAAGGGTATCAGGCGTAATGGTGGAGGAGAGTTATGTGGTGTTGTTTGTGTGTGTCTAGCAGGTGAGCTTGGGCCGTCACTGTCCTGGGGGTTGGGGTTAGGATAAGGCATGGGGGGAGGGTGGGGAAGAGAGACTGGGTTAGGATTAGGGCAAGGGGTAGGAAGTGGGTTGGGGTTAGGGCAAAGGGACGGGGGTGGGTTAGGGTCAGGGGAGGAGGATGGGTTGGGATTAGGATTAGGGTGTGGGGTGGGGGGTAGGTTAGGTTTAGGGTGGGGTTAGGGTTAGGGTTAGGTTAACAGAGTTTTGCCACCTATCGTACCCCCTACCATAGTCGTTAAGGTCTGTAGCTTCTGATAGGAAGGTCGTAG
>NW_019504015.1:0-694 GCF_002814215.2 Seriola lalandi dorsalis
CTACCAGGTGGAAATGTGTCTATCTGAAAGCTTACTTTGTCATAATAATCCTGGCTTTGTGTTCAGATATTTCAAGTATCAGGAGATATAGATGGCAGTGGTGGGATTTCCTCAGGAAAGGGGAGGGAAGTACTGAAGATCCAGGATGTGATATTTATTCTCCAGCTGTATCCTGTACTGAGGAGGCGCAAGATCTAGACTTCAAGTGATATAGATTTTTCTTTTAAATCTTTTTCATGTGTCCAAAACCATAATGTCAAACAAACGTGGAATTCTTGATGTTAAAGGATGATGGCTGGAGTCGCAAGCTGCTGTTAAACCGTGCATTTATTTACAGTGTACAATTATAATAACGGACGCCCAAATTACACCCACAATGTGCTTCCCTGGCATGCGTCACTCACTCTCTCTCGAGCTTGGTGTTGGCCGGGGCATTATATACCCTAAGCTCCTCCCCAGCCCAACCAACTCCAAATTAAACCACAGACTACTATTCTGCTCCACCAACTAACTCTGCAATAGGGTCCACAATAGACCTGCAAAACAAATACACATTTAATACATTCCCCCATCAAACATTCTTCAATCAATAATAAATCACCACAAATAAGCAGTCAACTCAAGGTCAAGGCAAAAACCCCCCTACCACTCAGGGAACAATGGAATGAACCTGCCCAACAGGAAGCTGCCACCA
>NW_019504016.1:0-509 GCF_002814215.2 Seriola lalandi dorsalis
GTGTTTGGAATCACTGGATGTGTGAGATTAATAACAACATGTGTTTCATTTAAGTTCCCACACTCAACACAGTCTCGTCTCTCAGCGTGTTTTACTTCATGCTTCCATTCTTGGTATTTCTGTCTGAGCGAATCACGTTTAGTGAAGTGACTGAACGTGAATCAGCTTGAGGCTCATTTCTTACTTAAAGGAAAGAAACATGGTAAAGAAATCGCTCTCAAACTGTAGTTCAGGCCTTGACAGTTTGAGTTGCGTTCAGGTTAAAGGGAAACAGATTAAACAGATGAGATACAAACATTTTGATCAGTGAATAGATTGAATAGAGCCAGGCTAGCTGTTTCCCCCTCTATCCAGTCTTTATGCTAAGCTAAGCTAACTGGATGATGGCTGTTATATTTAGGAATATTGTTGTTTCTTTTTAGATTTTAGCCCAAGCCTAAATCATCTCTGTGGTTTGTTGCCAAGAGAGAAACTTTAAAGAGACATTAAATCTGTTCTTCATCTCATTT
>NW_019504017.1:0-358 GCF_002814215.2 Seriola lalandi dorsalis
ACTTTTTATGACTTTTTATGGCTTATTATTGTATGACGTTTTTATGACTTTTTATGCCTGACTATACTATGACTTTTTTATGCCTTACTATATTATGACTTTTTATGCTTAACTATACTATGACTTTTTATGCCTTATTATTCTAAACATTATTATGACTTTTTTTTATGACTTTTTATGCCTCACCATACTATGACTTTCTTATGCCTTAATATAGTATGACTTTTTATGACTTTTTATGGCTTACTATTCTATGACTTTTTTATGCCTGACTATACCATGACTTTATATGCCTTACTATTCAATGACTTTTTTAAGCTTCACTATACTAAGCATGTTTTGTGACTTTTTATGCCTT
>NW_019504018.1:0-568 GCF_002814215.2 Seriola lalandi dorsalis
TCATAAAAACGACATAGTATACTAAGGCAAAAAAAGTCATAAAAACTTCATAGTATACTAAGGCAAAAAAGTCATAAAAACGACATAGTATACTAAGGCAAAAAAACGACATAGTATACTGAGGCAAAAAAAGTCATAAAAACGACATAGTATACTAAGGCAAAAAAAGTCATAAAAACGTCATACTATACTAAGGCAAAAAAACGACATAGTATACTAAGGCATAAAATGTCATAAAAACGACGTAGTATACTAAGGCATAAAAAGTCATAAAAACGAAATAGGATACTAAGGCAAAAAAATGAAGAAAGACGACATAGTATACTAAGGCATAAAAATTCATAAAAACTTCATAGTATACTAAGGCATAAAAAGTCATAAAAACGTCATAGTACACTAAGGCAAAAAAATGAAGAAAAACGACATAGTATACCAAGGCATAAAAATGTCCTAAAAACGACATAGTATACTAAGGCAAAAAAAAGAAGAAAAACGTCATTGTATACTAAGGCATAAAAAGTCATAAAAACGACATAGTATACTAAGGCAAAAAAAGTCATAAAAACGT
>NW_019504019.1:0-322 GCF_002814215.2 Seriola lalandi dorsalis
AAATATGTATATTTTCCAAAATGTTGAACTGCTCCTTTGACTGAGGACTACACATTTGAAATCAGCCACTGATCTGACCGTACTGTTCCACTGTCTTCCAGGATACAGTTATGTGGTGGTGGTGGTGTTAGCCGAGAGCAATGGTTAATAATAAATTAAAGTGGTACCTTTCACTGTCATTCATGACGTGCATCTTCCTGCTCTTAGTCACTGGAATTCAGGCTTTTATTGTGAAAAATCATTGCAGGAAGTGCTAGGTTTCCTTTACAGGAGTTTAACAATGATGTGATGTGCAGTAGTGTGGGGACTGTTACATAGTTGT
>NW_019504020.1:0-456 GCF_002814215.2 Seriola lalandi dorsalis
TGTTTGATTTCACAAAATTCTCCAAATTTGGCGTGGAGCAGTAGGTGAGGCTTCGTCACAGTGTCTGATGTGGTGCTCTGCAGTACAGGTGCCCCCCAGGGTACGGTGCTCTCCCCTCTTCTCTTCACCCTGTACACCTCGGACTTCACACACAACACCACACACTGCTAAACTGGTAAATTTCCTGTCCGATGAAATGTGAACATCACTAATGAGGATTGTGTAAAGTTAGATGACTATTGTGCTCTTCAAGAGTATGGATATTGTCAAGCACATTTATAGAACTTGACCAAAACAGAATCACTTCTGAACATGGAGGAACCTGAGCAGGTAAACAATGAAGAGAGAGACTGTCCACTCAACTGAAACTTCTTATTTCCTCATCCTGTGTATTTCTATTATAACTTTGAATGCACACTCAGAGATATGTGATTGATGCACAATGATTGGCTCAAA
>NW_019504021.1:0-1696 GCF_002814215.2 Seriola lalandi dorsalis
TGCCTGACCATACTATGACGTTTTTATGACCTTTTATGCCTTAATATAAATTGATGTATTTTTGACATTTTATGCAATACTATACTATGACGTTTTTTGGCATTTTTCTTCCACACTATACTAAGATCTTTTTTGGAATTTTTATACCTTACTATTCTATCTTGTTTGATCCCTGACCATACTATGATGTTTTTACAACTTTTTATACCTTAATATAGTATGATGTATTTTTGACGTTTTATGCGTACTTATGCCATACTATACTATGACGTTTTTTGGCATTTTTTATGATATACTATACTTACATGTTTTTTGTCATTTTTATGCCTTATTATACTATCTCGTTTGATGCCTGACCATACTATGACGTTTTTTGGCATTTTTACGCCTAATTAGATTATTTCGTCTCATGCCTTGCCATACTATGATGTTTTTATGACATTTTATACAATAATATACTATGATGTATTTTTGACATTTTATGCCATACTATACTATGACGTTTTTTTTGCATATTTGTGCCATACTATGCTAAGATCTTTTTGGAATTTTTATGCCTTACTATACTATCTCGTTTGATGCCTGACCATACTATGACGTTTTTATGACCTTTTATGCCTTAATATAAATTGATGTATTTTTGACATTTTATACCATACTATACTATGACGTTTTTTGGCATTTTTGCGCCTAACTAGATTATTTCGTCTCATGCCTTGCCATACTATGATGTTTTTATGACATTTTATGCCTTAATATAGTATGATGTATTTTTGACATTTTATGCCATACTATACTAAGATCTTTTTTGGAATTTTTATGCCTTCCTATACTATCTCGTTTGATGCCTGACCATACTATGACATTTTTATGACCTTTTATGCCTTAATATAAATTGATGTATTTTTGACATTTTATGCCATACTATACTATGACGTTTTTTGGCATTTTTACGCCTAATTAGATTATTTCGTCTCGTGCCTTGCCATACTATGATGTTTTTATGACATTTTATATAATAATATACTATGACGTTTTTTGGCATTTTTTATGATATACTATACTTACATGTTTTTTGTCATTTTTATGCCTTATTATACAATCTCGTTTGATGTCTTGCCATACTATGATGTTTTTATGACATTTTATACAATAATATACTATGATGTATTTTTGACATGTTATGCCATACTATACTATGACGTTTTTTTGCATTTTTGTGCCATACTATAGTAAGATCTTTTTTGGAATTTTTATGCCTTACTATACTATCTGGTTTGATGCCTGACCATACTATGACGTTTTTATGACCTTTTATGCCTTAATATAAATTTATGTATTTTTGACATTTTATACCATACTATACTATGACGTTTTTTGGCATTTTTACGCCTAATTAGATTATTTCGTCTCATGCCTTGCCATACTCTGATGTTTTTATGACATTTTATACAATAATATACTATGACGTATTTTTGACATTTTATGCCATACTATACTATGACGTTTTTTTGCATTTTTGTGCCATACTATAGTAAGATCTTTTTTGGAATTTTTATGCCTTACTATACTATCTCGTTTGATGCCTGACCATACTATGACGTTTTTATGACCTTTTATGCCTTAATATACTGTGATGTATTTTTGGCATTTTTCTGCCATACTATACTATGGCGTTTTTTGGCATTGTTATGAT
>NW_019504022.1:0-1230 GCF_002814215.2 Seriola lalandi dorsalis
CCTACCTACCTACCAAAAATCACAATTACTTACCTTACTTATCCGAAAAAATTAAAACTACTTACCTTACTTACCTGCGGAAAAATTACAATTATTTACCTTACCTTCCTACTAAAAATTATAATTACTTACCTTACCTACCTGTTGAAAATCACAATTACTTACCTTACTCACCTACTAAAAATTACAATTACTTACTTTACCTTAAAAAATTACAATTACTTACCCTACTTACCTGAAAAAAATTACAACTACTTACTTAACTTTTTTAATTACAATTACTTACCCGTATAAATTATAACTACTTACCTTACTTACCTGGTAAAAATTACAAGTACTTACCTTACTTACCTATTAAAAATTTACAATTACTTACCTTACTTACCCATTAAAAATTAGAATCACTTATCCTACTTACCTGTAAAAATGACAACTATCTACCTTACTTACCTGATAAAACTTACAATTATTTACCTGATAAAAATACAATTACTTACCTATTTACCTATTAAAAATGAAAAATGACAATTACTACCTTACTTACCAGTTAAAAATTAAAAATTACAATTACGTACCTTACCTACCTGTTAAAAATTACTAAAGCATCCAACCGAAGGAAAGAAAGAAAAACAAAAATTTACGGAACAGGGACTCTTTTTGGAATTGAGAACTACTGACAACAGACGTCGGCCAGTGCACTGCCTTTGATTCCCCACTTTCAACTGCCCAGTCGTCGGACGAAGCAGGGGGAATCATTGTGATAATTAAAAAATCCTAACGAAATAGGACAAGGGTTCGTTTGGAACTTGGGAACTTCAGACGACGAGCGCCGGCCCGCGCATTGCCTTTGATCTCCCACTTTCAACTGCCCAGTCGTTGGACGAAGCAGGGGGGATCATCGTGATATTTTAAAAAATCCTAACCCTAACCCTAACCCTAACCCTAACCCTAACCCTAACCCTAACCCTTAGCAGCTATGAAGATGGCGGGTCTGCAAAAAGATACTAATTGGACGGATTGGGAACGCAAAAAGAAGGAAAGACTGTGGATTCATTTACTTAGCACCAAGGAACCATGGGGACTAAATTGTGGGAGATATTAGTGTGAGTGGGTGAATGTTGACAGTGTTATCCCTACCTATTCTAACCCTAACCCTAAATATATGTGTGCGTAACCCTAGCCCTTACTCCTAACCCTAACCCCTAATCCTAACCCCTAATCCTAACCCTA
>NW_019504023.1:0-610 GCF_002814215.2 Seriola lalandi dorsalis
TCTGCTGCTGGGTGGCAGACAGAACAACAACCAGATGCATTGCCTGAGCCCCTCCCAGGCTTTTGCCCTGCTCGGTCACCTGGAGTACAAGTATTTTGGTTATCAGACGAGCCCAGCCCCTCTGAGCTGTTCAAAACATTTTTTGATGAAAAGTCTGTCAGGATCATCTGTAAAAACACAAACAAACAGGCCAAGAAGAACATTGATAAAGGAAAGAAATTCAAGTGGCGTGACATCAGTCACGTTGATTTCTTCAAATTTGTGGGACTTCTCTTTTATATGGCAGTCTTAAAACTGCCACAAGTGCAACAGTACTGGAAACAGAATTCACTTTTCAGTGTCCTGTCTCCAGCCTTAGTGATGTCCAGAAACACTTTCCAGGTGATATCATGGAACCTGCACTTGAGTGATCCAGATGAAGATGCAGAAAATGACAAGAAAAAGGGCACACCTGAATATGACCCCTTGCACCGACTCAGGCCATTATATGACCATTTACGGAATGCATGTAAGGCATCTTACCATCCCCGTCAAAACGTCTCAATCGATGAACGAATGGTCACTACAAAAGCTAAAACTGGAATGCGTCAGTGCATCAAAAATAAACCCA
>NW_019504024.1:0-464 GCF_002814215.2 Seriola lalandi dorsalis
AGTATAGTAAGGTATAAAAATGTCATAAAAATGTCATAGTATAGTAAGGGATAAAAATGTCATAGTAAGGCATGAAAATGTCATAGTATAGTAAGGCATAAAAATATCATAGTATAGTAAGGCAAAATAATGTCATAAAAATGTCATAGTACAGTAAGGCATAAAAATGTCATAGTATAGTAAGGCATAAAAATATCATTGTATAGTAAGGCATAAAAATATTATAGTATAGTAAGGCATAATAATGTCATAAAAACGTCATAGTATAGTAAGGCATAAAAATGTCATAGTATAGTAAGGCATAAAAATATCATAGTATAGTAAGGCATAATAATGTCATAAAAATGTCAGTATAGTAAGGTATCAAAATGTCATAGTATAGTAAGGTATGAAAATGTCATAAAAATGTCATAGTATAGTAAGGTATAAAAATGTTATAGTATAGTAAGGGATAAAAATGTCAT
>NW_019504025.1:0-1768 GCF_002814215.2 Seriola lalandi dorsalis
ATACTATTGTAAGGCATAATAGGGCATAAACTGTCATAGTATAGCAAGGCAATAAAAACGTAAAAAAAAAGGTCAAAGTATAGTAAGGTATAAAAATGTCAAAAAATTTCATAGTATAATAAGACATAAAATGTCATAAAAACGTCATAGTATAGTAAGGCATAAAAATGTGAAAAAAAACGTCATGGTATAGTAAGGCTTAAAAACATCCAAAAACGTCATAGTATAGTAAGGCAATAAAAACTAAAAAAAAACAGTCAAATTATAGTAAGGCATAAAATGTCATAAAAATGTCATACTATTGTAAGGCATAAAAGGGCATAAAACATCATAGTATAGTAAGGCAATAAAAACGTAAAAAAAAAGGTTAAAGTATAGTAAGGTATAAAAATGTCAAAAAATTTCATAGTATAGTAAGGCAGGAAATGTCAGAAAAGGTCATAGTATAATAGGGCAATAAAAATGTAAAAAAAAACGTCAAATCATAGTAAGGCATAAAATGTCATAAAAACATCATACTATTGTAAGGCATAAAAATGTCACAGAAAGGCCTTGTATAGTAAGGTATAAAAGGGCATAAAAACGTCAAAGTATAGAAAGGCATAAAAATGTCAAAAAATTTCATAGTATAGTAAGGCAGAAAATGTCAGAAAACGTCATAGTATAGTAAGGCAATAGAAACGTAAAAAAACCCGTCAAATTATAGTAACACATAAAATGTCATATACACGTCATACTGTCGTAAGGCATAAAAATGTTACAGAAAGGCCTTGTATGGTAAGGCATAAAAGGGCATAAAAACGTCATAGTATAGTAAGGCATAAAAAGCCATGAAAAAATCACAGTATAGTAAGGCATAAAAATGTCAAAACATTTCATAGTAATGTAAGGCAGGAAATGTCAGAAAACATCATACTATAGTAAGGCATCAAACATCATAGTGTAGTAAAGCATAAAAATAAAAAAAAAATGTCAAATTATAGTAAGGCATAAAACGTAATAAAAACGTCATACTAAAGTAAGGCATAAAAGGGCAAAAAATTCATAGTATAGTAAGGCAGAAAATGTCAGAAAACGTCATACTGTAAGGCATAAAACGTCATAGTATAGTAAGGCAAAAAAAGTCAAAAAAAGTCAAATTATAGTAAGGCTTAAAATGTCATAAAAATGTCATACTATTGTAAGGCATAAAAGGGCATAAAACGTCATAGTATAGTAAGGCAATAAAAACGTAAAAAAAAAGGTCAAAGTATAGTAAGGTATAAAAATGTCAAAAAATGTCATACTATTGTAAGGCATAAAAGGGCATAAAAAGTCATAGTATAGTAAGGCAGGAAATGTCATAAAACGTCATAGTATAGTGAGGCATAAAACGTCATAGTATAGTAAGGCAAAAAAAGTCAAAAAAATGTCAAATTATAGTAAGGCTTAAAATGTCAGAAAAATGTCATACTATTGTAAGGCATAAAAGGGCATAAAACGTCATAGTATAGTAAGGCAGGAAATGTCATAAAATGTCATAGTATAGTAAGGCAATAAAAATGTAAAAAAAAACGTCAAATCATAAAAACGTCATACTATTGTAAGGCATAAAAATGTCACAGAAAGGCCTTGTATAGTAAGGTATAAAAGGGCATAAAAACGTCATAGTATAGAAAGGCATAAAATGTCATATTATAGTAAGGCAATAAAAACTAAAAAAAAAGGTCAAAGTATAGTAAGGTATAAAAATGTCAAAAAATTTCATAGTATAATAAGACATAAAATG
>NW_019504026.1:0-570 GCF_002814215.2 Seriola lalandi dorsalis
CGTCATAGTATAGTAAGGCAGGAAATGTCATAAAACGTCATAGTATAGTAAGGCAATAAAAATGTAAAAAAAACCGTCAAATCATAAAAACGTCATACTATTGTAAGGCATAAAAATGTCACAGAAAGGCCTTGTATAGTAAGGTATAAAAGGGCATAAAAACGTCATAGTATAGAAAGGCATAAAATGTCATATTATAGTAAGGCAATAAAAACTAAAAAAAAAGGTCAAAGTATAGTAAGGTATAAAAATGTCAAAAAATTTCATAGTATAATAAGACATAAAATGTCATAAAAACGTCATAGTATAGTAAGGCATAAAAATGTGAAAAAAAACGTCATGGTATAGTAAGGCATAAAAAGGTCAAAAAATGTCATAGTATAGTAAGGCAATAAAAACGTAAAAAAAAAGGTTAAAGTATAGTAAGGTATAAAAATGTCAAAAAATTTCAAAGTATAGTAAGGCAGGAAATGTCAGAAAAGGTCATAGTATAATAAGGCAATAAAAATGTAAAAAAAAACGTCAAATCATAGTAAGGCATAAAATGTCATAAAAACATCATACTATTGT
>NW_019504027.1:0-374 GCF_002814215.2 Seriola lalandi dorsalis
GCCCATTTCCTGTTGAAGGAAACTGCTCGTCCACTGCGTCTCTGAAACACCGTCCAGCCTCCATCTGCTCGCATCTCACAGTACACCTGAACAGGTAGTCCAGGAAACACGTTAGGAAAACCAGCTGCCAGGTTTTCTTACACTTTCACTAGAGACTGAGACATGTTCTACAGGGCTTTGGAAAGGATCACATGACATGTTGGGCTGATTTCTGACATGCATATTAAATACAAATGACAGCAACAACAGATTCAGAGGGAGAAATCTGCCACCTTTGTCATGGTAAACTGTGTGTGTGTGTCAACAGAAAGCCTCAGGCATAGCAGGAGGCAGGACTTAGCAAACTGTTAGTTAAAGTACAAATTGCTTTGTGC
>NW_019504028.1:0-684 GCF_002814215.2 Seriola lalandi dorsalis
GCTTCAGGACAGATCTTCACCATCACTGACCTCAGACCTGAACACAGTGGGAATTATTACTGTGAAGCCCAGAACACAAGAGGACGTCGTAACTCCACCTTAAATCTGACTGTTGTAGCAGGTGAGTTACACACATTCATCTACACACACCTGTTTACTGCACTAGAGCTCATTAACATAAAGAAACTTTAACTGATGCAAAGAAAGTCTGAGGATTTCCAGACTTCTTGTAGCTGTGTACTGAGACCTCCATCATACTGAACATGGACGACACTGACTGACTGACTGACAGCATCACCTGACAAACTGATCTATCAGTCTAATCTTACTGCTAATGTCTCCTCTCTGTTGGTCTCACTCTCCAGGTAAATCAGTATTAATGATGAACATCATCAGGTTGACTCTGGTCCTGATGCTGATTCCACTGGTCGTCTTGAGTCTGTGGACGAGGTAAAACAATAAAAATCCATCAGTTCAGTCGCTGCTCTTTTATTTTCTTCTTCAAACTTCCTGTAGTTTTTGGTTTTATGAATTTCATCATGTTAAATCTTGTATTTGTTGTTGTTGGTTTGAATCCAGGAAGAAGAAAACTCTGAGTTTAAACTCTGAACCAAATGAAGCTGTAAAGATGATGGAGGTGAGAGACAGAGAGGTCCTACAAAACTTACACAACTTACTCTGTAT
>NW_019504029.1:0-340 GCF_002814215.2 Seriola lalandi dorsalis
AAAAGTGTTTTCTCTGTGTGGACTCTGCTGAGAAGGCAGAGGCAGGGACAGACCGGCTCGGTGTACTGGCTCCTCAGGGAGCCGGTGCTGTTTGGAGGAGTGTTGGACTGTCCTGGCTGGGCTGGACCCACCCTGTCCAGGACGCTTCAGACTGCAGGGGTTTCTACTCTGGGGCAGGTGCTGGAGCTGGCTGGACCACGGCTGGATGATCCTGCTGGACTGGCTGTTCGGCTGCGGGTGAGGTCTACACGGGTCGTGGGTCAGTTGCTACAGCACTGGAGACAGAAGCTGACCGGTCATCAGGTGGCACTGTTGGCTGACTTCTGTGACGGTGCACTGG
>NW_019504030.1:0-616 GCF_002814215.2 Seriola lalandi dorsalis
TGTGGCATACAGAGCCATCAGTTAATATACTTACATTATTATTGTTATTGTTTGCATGTTTGACATGGTTTCCGTTTGGTACAGCTCAGGTTCAGAGTGTGTTTAAAATTGTCTGTGTTTTATGGTAAGAAAAGGTTTGTTTATTGTTTGAAAAATGTATATGAATGTAGCAGTTTGTGTCTAACTCCGACCAGCAGGATGAGCGCGTTCGCTACACTGTGTGTGTTCAGGGACAAGGGAAGTCTCGCGTTAATACGTTCCGAGAACTAGAGCACACACTTGAGTCCGAAATCACTGTGCGTGTGTGTGGCGAACGGTGATAATAAAAGTATATGTTTGCTCTTTACAGGTAAGAAAGGAAAGAGTTAGAATTGTATAAGTGATGGGTGAATATGTTGTGTCGTAGTTTATGGTCCCGGTTCCGTTATATGTGATATTGTTTATAAACGTTAATTGGTCAGCGAAAGTAACGTACCGAAAACGGCTGTTGGGATTGGTTGCTTAGTTACCGCAAGCGAGTGGGAGGATGGAGAGTACATAAATAACTTAAAATAGATATAGGGTTGATTTGATTAATTTGACAATGTTTGGTATACATGATTAGCTGACTGTGTAT
>NW_019504031.1:0-330 GCF_002814215.2 Seriola lalandi dorsalis
TATTATCTATTGTCTATTTATTCATTGTGTGAAGGGTGGGGGTGTTACAGTGGTGTGTGTTGCTGGTGTTCAGCTTGTTTCTCTTCCTCTCCTGTCTTCTCTGTAGCTCCACCCAGGTGCTTCCTGATCAGTCCTACATGAGGTTCACCTGGTCTGGGAATGAAGAGCTTAACAGCTCCGGTGCAGCATCAGAAGGGAGAGGCTTCAGGCATGGGGACTGTTGGTCTTGCTGCTTCTCAGCCTGGGAGTTTGTTTTGCTGTTGTGTTCAGATTTTGTATCTTTTGTAGTCTTGATTGAGAGTCTTAGTTGTTTATTATATTCATGTTAAT
>NW_019504032.1:0-443 GCF_002814215.2 Seriola lalandi dorsalis
TATGACTTACTATACTATGACATTTTTAATGACATGCTATACTATGACGATCTTTATGACATACTATACTATGCCATTTTTATGACATGTACTATGATGATTTTTATGACTTTTTTATGATATACTATACTATGATATTTTTATGACATACTATACTATGACGTTTTTAATGACATGCTATACTATGAGGTTTTTTATGACATATTACACTATGACGTTTGTTATGAAATTTTTTTGACATACTATACCATGACGTTCTTTTATGACATACTATACTATGACGTTTTTTATGACATTTTTATGATATACCATACTATGATATTTTTATGACATACTATACTATGACGTTTTTTCATGACATACCACACTCTGACGTTTTTATGATGTACTATACTATGACGTTTTTAATTACATGGTATACTATGGTGTTTTTTATGACACTT
>NW_019504033.1:0-438 GCF_002814215.2 Seriola lalandi dorsalis
TTTAAGTTTGTTCTCTTCTTTCTCTGAGGAAACTTTTTGGTGTTAAAATATATCTTCACGCCAACAATAAAAATAACAGGATGAGACTGTGCTCAAAACAAAATGGACGACATCTCCAGCAACAGGATAGATTGCCTGACTGGAACCTATTAACCATAATAATCTGTGATTGGAATGAAGATCACACAAAAAATGCATGCTGAGACATGCATTCGAACACACACACACACACACGCACACACACACACACACGCACCTCTACACACCCTCTCACACAGATTCAGGAGGACACACCCGACACCTGAGGAACATCTCTCTCTGGCTCAGTCCTAATACCTGAATGACACGACGACACAGCCACAACGGGCCACAGCAGAGATTGGCTGATTGGCTGATTGGCTGATTGGCTGCACTTTAACTACATATTAGTGACGTTTT
>NW_019504034.1:0-377 GCF_002814215.2 Seriola lalandi dorsalis
GAACTACAACACATCAGAGGAGGGACGACGGAGACTGATCCCAGCTGTGAGGAACTGCAGAAAGGCTGAGTGAGTCCAGACATGATCATTAACATTATCAATTAGTTCTTCAAACTTCCTCAGTATTAAATTATTGTCTTTATTCTTTGTTTCACATTTCACAAGTTTGAGGTCAGTTGTGTTTTTCTTCTTCTGGAGATGTTTTAAATGTTGTGAGCACTAAAATGTAAATGTTTCAGTTGGTTGTAATTAATAGTAAAAACTAATTAAAGCAGGAGTCACTGATCTCACGCCTCAGTGTGTATCCAGGTGTTTCCAGGTGTTGAGGAGTACGACTGCATATAGAAAACAGTATAAAGCCTTTAGTGTCTCCAGAG
>NW_019504035.1:0-403 GCF_002814215.2 Seriola lalandi dorsalis
ATCAGATAATGCTATCCTGAAATACATTACATGTCTGGTTAATAACAAGAGGTTTGTGTTAGGATGGAAAGCCGAAAATTGTTGGAAAGAAGAGTATCTAAGCTTTACAATGAGGTATTACTCCAGTAAATCAGATAATTCTATCCTGAAATAGCAGCTTAAATATAGACACCAGATTTGACCCCTGACCCAACACTGAAAGCTGCCTAAAATTGACCACATTAAATGTCTGGTTAATAACATGAAGTTTGTGATAAGATGGAAAGCAAACACTTTTTGGAAAGAACACAGAATATAAGCTTTACAATGAGGTGTTACTCCAGTAAATTAGATAATGCTATCATGAAATAGCAGCTAAAGAGACCAGATTTGACCTCTGACCCAGCTCTGAAAGCTGCCTAAA
>NW_019504036.1:0-512 GCF_002814215.2 Seriola lalandi dorsalis
GAAGACACAGAGATACTAACAGCATCTGAGTAATAATGACTGAATAGAAATGTTAGCACTGGTTGTCCTGTTAGCAGGGCAGCATAGTATACTGTAGTATGTATACAGTACTCTTTATGTACACAAACACACATACCCCCAGAGATAGACTAGGTCTAATGAAGTGAACAGGGGTTAACATATTATGTAAAATGTAATGGCTCACAGATCAATATCAGTATTCCTTCAAGATAAACATTTTTCACTTTGAGCTGATAAAGCTTTTTTGTGAAGACCTTGACCATACCTGAAAATTTAAGTCCCCACGGAGACCATGCCCCTCCCCCACTCCTACTGTCTATTAGCAAGAGGAAACTTTATAATTTTGGCTAGTCCACTGCCTTGTTAATGCCTGTTAACAATATTGGTCTGTAACAAGACAAGAACTCCTATATTCAATTTTTTTCTTTATAAAACAAGGTTTGGAAATAAAAATTATGGAATTAATTGTAAGAACAGGATTCACATCATCT
>NW_019504037.1:0-352 GCF_002814215.2 Seriola lalandi dorsalis
GGCATAAAATGCCAAGAAACGGCAAAAAATATTATGGAAGAAAAATGCCAAAAAACGACATAGTATAGTATGGCAAAAAAGGTCAAAAATACATCGTAGTATAATAAGGCTTATTAGGTTATAAAAACGTCATATTATGATCAGGCATCAAACAACATAGTATAGTAAGGCATAAAATGCCAGAAAACGGCAAAAAATAGTATGACAGAAAAATACCAAATAACATCATAGTATAGTAAGGCATAAAATGCCAGAAAACGGCAAAAAATAGTATGGCAGAAAAATACCAAATAACATCATAGTATAGTATGGCATAAAATATCAAAAATACAACATAGTATATTAAATAATA
>NW_019504038.1:0-1307 GCF_002814215.2 Seriola lalandi dorsalis
GCTGTTGCTGTTGTTGCTGCTGCTGCTGCTGCTGTTGATGTTGCTGCTGCTGCAGCTGCAGCTGCTGTTGCTGCAGCTGCAGCTGCTGTTGCTGTTGTTGCTGCTGCTGCTGCTGCTGCTGTTGATGTTGCTGCTGCTGTTGCTGCAGCTGCAGCTGTTGATGTTGCTGCTGCTGCAGCTGCAGCTGCTGTTGCTGCTGCTGCTGCTGCTGATGTTGCTGCTGTTGCTGCTGCTGATGCTGCTGATGTTGCTGCTGTTGCTGCTGCTGATGCTGCTGCTGCAAAAGAAGGTGCTGGGATGATTGGCTGCCAGGGTCTTTAATTCACTTGGCCATTTAATGAAAAGACACAGCAGTAAAACACAGAGAAAGCAGAAGAGGATGCCCTTCTTCATTGAATTGAGTAGAGTCTTTTTAGTGTTATCCTGCCCCTGTCACAAAAGGGAATTAAGAAGTAGGATTATGAAGGTGCAGTGAGGTATATGTGTCTTAACCTTTTGCCTGAAAACATGAAAAGTAGCCCTACACATTCAGGGACAATACTCAATATTAATTAGAATATCATTGTATCAAGTATTCATGTAATTTAAAAATGTACTCAAAGTAGATTAGCGGGGAACCACAGGAAGTATCAACACAGCTGATGAGCATGACCTTGTTCTGACATTATACAAACAGGAAAAGACACCGATTCAAAAGGGGATTCTTGGGGTGTGGTAGTTTTTGCTTTTAAATGTGAAGTAAAATCACAAATATAATTACTAATTCATATCCTCAGAATTATACAGACTGATGACACACCTTTTAGTACAAGCCATGCATGTTTTATTCTAGTGTTTGCATAAACATCAGACATGTCTGTAATTTACCAACCAGCTTAAAATGAACAGGGAAACTGCAGAAAGAAGCACTCTGCAAACTACAGAGCTCATTGATGTTGTAGATAATAGCTGATGATATACATTTTCTTACAAACTACAACTTTCTTTCTTTCTTCATATGTATTAGTTATTATAGCATTGCAATGATGACTCACCATCAGACACTCCAACAAAGCCTGTGACTGCCAGTATGAAGACACCACCCACTCAAATCAGAGACCATGACACGTCTCTGCTCCACCACAACTCAAGAGAAACTTATGTAAGCTTGTTTTTTTCCTATACAGAAAAAAGAAAGAGAGTATTTAGAGAAATAACTGCGCTAAGAAGCCTTAACTGCTGTTAACTGCCCCATCCATTGACATCCATCATTAAAATCAAGGATCACCCAGGATTCACTTTGGAAAAACAAAACTTCACTATCAGGT
>NW_019504039.1:0-3236 GCF_002814215.2 Seriola lalandi dorsalis
CCCTGCTGTGACTGAGGGTCCACCTGACCCCTTAACCCCCGAACCCTGCTCCCACACACAAGACTGCACTGACATACGCATCATCCTGCAGGAGCTGCACCCTGGAGAGGAGGTACTGTAGCACAGGAGGGTTGGTATGCTGGGCTAAAAACAACATGCATAAACACAAACACAGCTCCTTCCCACCCTACTAATATTCACAATCATAATTATCTGATGTAGACTGAGGGATTCCAATAGCCCAGCGCTGCTATCAGAATTTCATCTTTCCTCATTAGTGTAATGTTTTAATGTCGAGGCCCAGCTCAGCTCTTCTCATTCTTCCAGTGAGTTAGAAACCAAAGCACATGTTGACAGGGACTCTCATCGCTCCGGCAACCAGCCGCGGCTTTTAATGTTTCTGACAGAAGTATTAATAAAAACAGTAGGAGGTGATGCAAGCTGTCTTACATCCGCTTAGTAAGTGTGTGATGTGTGCTTGTGTGTCCTGTTGTCTTGCAGTGGTTCATTGTGTGAGTCCTGCTGAGCTTCCTGTCAAATGAACACAGTCATTAGCTCTGAAAAATGCACACACACACACACACGAACTAACACACACACACATATAGTTACACACAAAGGGAGACCCACTCATAATTAGCTTGCCAGCGCCAATAGTGTGATTATGACAGTAATGTGTATGGGGAGAAATCAATGGTCTGACATTAGGCTCTCAGTCAATAAAAGTCCTCCTTTTCTCTCCTTCTTCCCATCATCAGCTAAATCACCCTCAGACTGATAACGCATATCTGTCCAGAGCACAGTAAGGCGATAAGGAAACAAGTTTATTGTTATGTATTTAATGTTTGATAACAATAAATTTAACTATTTTTTTCTGAAATCTAGTCATTGTTAGAGACAGTATGCCTTATACCAATTTATGTTCACTGATGGAAACTGCCACAAAATCTGACCATGATATAGCTTAATGTAAGATTTCTGTGCCATGTGGCTGAGACTCACTCACCTTGACTCTTCTTAAACCCTTTAACATGACAAGAGATATTATCCATCATAGAGTGTCTCTATGTGTGCATTTAGACAAGAGGTTCTGATCACTTAGCAGGTTTCCTATTGTGTGTGTGGCAGTGATTAATTCTCCTAATAATGGCCAGGCATGGCCTCCTCCTCCACCAAGTGTGTGACTCCGTGTCTGGGGGTAGGGAGTTTGATTTGATTAGTATAAATTGTGAGGGGCCTGCGGGTATGTTGGGGCCCCATATGGTTTTTGGGCGCTGTGTCCCAGAGGGCCTGCAGAGGGGCCAACACAGAGAGACAGCCAGGTGCACACACTCACTGTGAAATGAGGGGAGACAATAGAATTAGCCACACATTATCACAATGCAGTTAGCATTAGCTACAACCGGCGCTGAAAGCAGCATGTGGGTCCACTTTGGCACTGGATGAAACACACAGTCACACAGCTGAAAAAGGGGCCGGGTCTTTTCATCCCCATCAATCAGCTCTGATAATGAAGTGTTCAACTGTGTCTTTTTAATAATGATTAAAATATGTGATTAAAATGATCAATCAAATAAAGCCTGAAGTGCCTGTGTTGCTGCCATGTCATGTCCCAGGAGAGAAACGTGCTGATGTGTATTATGCCTCTCACATAGGGCTTAATGTATCTCTCTCGTGTTCTCTCTTTCTCTCTCTCTCTCTCTCTGTATAGGTAAAGGCTAAGATGTGTGTAGTGATGGTGAGTGGCCTCAGAGTGACAGAGGGGGTGCTGCTGTTTGGGAAGGAGAGCCTGCTCCTGTGTGAGGGATTCACTCTCAGTCCTACTGGGGATGTTTGTTGCAGGAAACACCATCCTAGCAGGTACACCTGTGTGTGCCGTGTGTGCAGCTACAGAAAAACATATAAGCATAGCCACTCATTCGGCTCAATTCGTTATCCATCATTCTCTGTGTCTATTTCTGCCAGTGTGCGGGATTCCTTCATTTCCACCATGCTGAGTAAAGAGCCGCCATCAGCTCGCTGCAGACGCTGGCTCTATGAGGATATCAAGGAGGCCCGCTTCATGCGTTTCCTTTTGGAGGTCAGACATCCAAATGCTCCCAGAGATACCTTGAATTAACTTGCATCTTATATCCAGATTATGTCTATACAGGATTTAGCTTGAATACATTCACATTAGATTTTAGAATTTGTCTCTGTACAAATAGAAATCAGCTTTGTTGTGTATTTTACTTACAGTTGTTTTCGATTAATCAAGATCTCAGTCAAGGTACATGTTAAGTCTGGGTTTACAAGGGATGTAAGAGATAAAAATATCTACTGCACAGAAATTTCATGCCTGAGTAACTAAAGAGCCACTGTGTCTATCAGGACAATGCTATCGAGGTCTTTATGAAAAATGGACACTCAGCCTTCCTGGTATTCCTGAATAAAGACCACGTCTCTGCATATAAAAGGTACCACATTTATAAAGATTGGATCTTAAAAAATAGTTTTCATTTTTTATATTCGGACAGTGATCTTTATTCCTCCCTTTCTCTGTCTTCCTGCAGGTTGTGCACAGTAGTGCCAGCATTAAAAGGCAGAGGGGTTGCTGAGGTCATTGCTAATGCCAGGTAAGTGTCATCAGTTAATCAGTCATCCAACAGCAATATTTCAAGACAATTACATGTAATCACTATTTTTATTTCATCTATTGAAATGTAAAATACATCAATAAAAATAGTTGTGTGACATATAGATAGATATTATGCACATATAATTAAAATTTGTGTGCCTGCTTAAAAATGACATTGGTTCCATTTGTTCTGTAGTTTAAGAGGATGCCAGCAGCTCTTTGGTCATTTGATTGTCTTGTGTTCGACCTTCCTTATTCTCCACGCATCCTGATTGACTGTGGCGACTGAGTTTGGCGCTATCAGTCCTGCATAAGTTCTTATCCTTTTCTCCTCAAACATGTCACCTCCTCCTCTCCTTTCTCCTCCTTCTCCTCCTCCTCGTCCTCCTCCTCCTCCTCTCGTAAAGTTTTCCCCCTGCTCTTTACATCTTTTAAGGCATGTCCTACACAGGCTGCTTTCATGTACCAGGTACACATCTCCCTCTGGTTCTGATTTTTTCTTCAGCATCCCCTCAGCATCCCCCTGAGCATACGATAGAGGATTTCGTTTCATGTTCACCTTAGTGAGGTTTCGTAGGCCGCTCAGAAACTCTGGTAGGTTGATGAAGAGGTTATCAAA
>NW_019504040.1:0-367 GCF_002814215.2 Seriola lalandi dorsalis
CTTGTCTGTAAAGACTGAAGAAACCATAACTATCTTTTCATTCACCTCAGCAATTTGGACATGATGACTTCTCCAGTGTTTGCCTTCTATCTCACGTGTCTGTTCTTGGCGAAATCGGGTAAGTTGCATTTTTGGGACTCCATCTTGCACCTTTTAGTGTATGGTTGACATCACACAGATTCTTTCGCAATAAACTAAGTGTGCGTTGGCTTTGTCTTTCATGTCACTTCAGCTCAGATGGCTGATCTGAAATCGCCGGCACCTGTTCCCCAAGAGAAAAGTTTTGTATCAGCTCATGTTGGCGACAAGGTGAATTTGCGGTGTTTCTATGAAGGTGTGTCTGCGAGGATTTACTGGTACAAGCAAA
>NW_019504041.1:0-345 GCF_002814215.2 Seriola lalandi dorsalis
AGTGTCATGCTGGAGGGGGATTTTTCCACAACCTGGCAACCCAAACGTTGTTGTTATTAATAGCTAATAGTTGTAATTAATAACTGATCAGTAAATCATTAGGAACACTAATAAAGCCACTGATTCCAGCTTACAAACGCTTTATAGATGGAGTTTTATCAGAACATGGTGTCATACAAGGCTTGAGTAAATGTACTTAATTATTTACCAATGTAGCTTTTCTTTGACTAACGGTATCAGAAAATAAAATCATTGTCCTACTTCAACTGACCCACCCTGACAAACAAACTGCAGATATATTCCAGATGTTTCACGCAGCTGAGAGCACACGTCAGTTTCCAATGA
>NW_019504042.1:0-1367 GCF_002814215.2 Seriola lalandi dorsalis
CAAGACAACACAACTCTGACTGACTAATCTATAAATAGGCGTGTTGTGGTTGAGATATGAGAAATGCTTACATTGTGTTTTATTACACCATTATGCCAAAGGCAGCAGCGCGACCCAGATACAGTCAATACATCACAGCATGCGAAAATACCTTAGCTAACAGGCATACACATCACTTTGAAATGCATATCAATCTCTCTCTCTCTGTCCACACAAATTAACACTGGGAGATTTTTCACACTGAGTGGAGCCACAGCTGCAGGAGGAACACAACGAAATGACTGTTGATTATTACAAATACAGGCCGAAATATGTGACTGTCTGATTTCTACGGGCGAGTCGAGTGTAGCGCAGCAGAATTGATTTCATCATCGCGTGTGAATAAACAGCTCTTATTAAAAGGCAAAGCGGCAGAGGGGGAAACTTCAAAGTAACATGCTTCAAGCAGCCCGGGCTTATCTGGCATGTCACACTTCATAAGAAATTCATGCAGTGTCTTTCCTGCGACCCGCTGATGTGAAGGCGGTTCGTGCGGGCCCCCGTTCATGAATGAAAATAATTGTGGCAGGCATGGGAGGAAGTGGAGATTGAAGGCTGGAGCAGCGCCGTGCTCTCCACACACACTGGTCACATCACAGAATAAACTGTATTCACTGTTGCTGCTACAGAAGCTGATTCTAAGGTGGGCTGCATTTTAAATGGACGTTAATCTTTTGTGACACTCAGTTAATTTTAGAAGAAATTCATAATTCACAATGCAAATTTTGAGCTAAATCAAGACGTGCTTCTACTTTAATGTCTCAGAGCTACAGCTTATTCAAGATGCTAACACTAAACACAGAGTTCAGCTCAGGCCAGTGACAACGCCGTTAGTTTTGCAGGTATTTTAGTCATAAATCATCTTGTGTTGGAGAAATTCAAATTTTAACCTGCATTAAAAAATCATGGGATCACCAGAGTTATTATAAATCATCCTGAACACGAATTTATGAACCACATTTCATGTCAATCCATTAAACAGTTCTCAATAAATCGATCCCAGACTCTGGGAAGCCCAACCCACTTCCAGGGGTCTTTACGGAGGTTTATATTATTTATATTAGAGCTGCACAGTTAATCAATATATATAATCTAAATCACAATATGACCAAACACAATATTCAAATCACAGAGCAGCAGGTTTTTATATGAAAATATAATGTGTCTAATTGTTGTACATTGTTAGCATTAGCATTGTTAGCACCATCAGTGTTGTGGAGCTGCAGAGACGCTCTGACCTACAGATCATGTTCTCCAGACGCAGAGAAACATGATCCAACAACAATCACATCTTCATCATTTCACACTGACATCACAATATCTGACAA
>NW_019504043.1:0-1214 GCF_002814215.2 Seriola lalandi dorsalis
CTATGCGTGGGACCTGTGTTACCAGCAGTAACCACAGGTGTTGCCAAACCATCCAGTTAAAAATCTGCAGAATTATACCTGTTCAATGTCTGTTACAGGCCTTTGAAACTACAATGATAAAGTTTGACATCCTGGTTACATTAAAATATGCTTAACTAGAAGCTGAAATACACAATGAGATTGATGTTTTCTCTTTTAAAAGTTTAATTCAATAACAAATGCACAGAGGCCTGAATACCATTCAACTTCAAGAAGCAATTAACATATAACAAAATCCAATGAACATTCATAATATTCTATTATTATCCCAGTATGCAGCGCATTTAACTTTCATTTCTGCTGCAATGATCCCCTCTCTCTCTAATGGAAACGTGACTTCATTATGTATGTCAGTTACATACTGTATCAGCTGCAATCCCTCAGCAGAGCAGTTAGATCTGTAGACGTAATGAATGAGTTAATTATCTCCATTTAAACTGAGGGATTATCGTGGTCCTGTGTGGGGTGTAAGAATGCAACATTTGCGTTCATGAAACCCTTCCAGAACCTATTTACATTTACTGTACATTTACATTTGTTTCTTTTTATCCAAAGCAACTTCACCAAAGCTTCAGTGCGCTAGGAGATCTTGAAGTATGTGCTAATAGCTACATCAAGGAGATGTTGGGTGTTCACGATGAGTCTTCAACAGATTCTTGAAGACAGAGAGGGACGCTGCTCTGATAGAGTTTGGTAGCTTGTTCCACCATCAGGGAACCACAGACCAGAACAGTCTGGACTGAGACTGTCTTGTTCAGGTGATGACAGACTAAATTCCTTGGAGGAACACAGCGGCCGAGAAGGAGCATCAAGCTGAATGATTGAGTTCAAGTAGATGCTGCAGACCCAGAAGTCTCTCTGAAGGGAAGAATCTTGAATTTGATTTGGGTGCCCATTTGTAGCCAGTGGAGGTCAATGATGAACTATACCAAGATATGAGACGTTCACCTGGCAGCAGCTGGAATCCCAATCCAAGTTTCTACAAAGAAAAAGTGACAGTAACAGAATCATCATCAACAGAATCGTAGAGTAGAATGGAAAACAATGAAATACAAAAGAATCATCATATTGTCGACATCCGTGAATGTCTGTGACTGACTGAGTCTGATGAGTGATTGTCTTGTCGTGACTTCTCCCACTGGCCGTTGCTAACAGTTTCTATTACGTCATCAGGA
>NW_019504044.1:0-759 GCF_002814215.2 Seriola lalandi dorsalis
CTGAGCAAATATCTAGAGGCAAGGAGGAGGAGCGGCAACTAAACACAGTACACACAAGACAGAGAATATACACCAGTCAGAAAAAGAGACAGAAATGTATGTTAGAGAGCAGGGTTTAAACTAACACAACATGAACTAAAATGACCGCCTCATCGTTGTTTGTCTTTACCAACCAGCCAAGTTGCAGGAAATATAAATCTCCCCTTTCTGAGTTACAGCACTGAATAACAGCCAAAAATGTTTTTGCAGAACATTATGATGTCACAGTGAAGTTGACCTTTGACCTTTTGGATATAAAATGTCATCACTTCATTTTATCCTTATAGATATTTGAGTTCAACTGTGTCACAATTAGCGTACGAATTTGTGAGTTATGGCCAAAAATATGTTTTGTGAGGTCACAGTGACCTTTGACTTTTGACCTCTGAATCCTTGAGTCCAAGTGAATGTTTGTGTCAAATTTAAAGAAAGTCCCTCTAGGCGTTACTGAGACATCACATTCACGAGAATGGGACGGACTGACGGACGGACGGACAATCCAGAAACATAATGTCTCCGGCCTGGCTGTCGCTTGGCCTGGAGGCATAAAGATCTCTTAACGTTCACAAAAGGTGTTCCACCAACTATCCAGTTACTGTATTTCTTTGTATGATATTTGTTTCTACTGTGGTTTGGAGCAGTACTGCTGGCAGCACAACAATGACATTGTGCACAGGCTGTGTGTTTAGTTGTCGGGCACTAAGCAAAAAAAAAAAAAAA
>NW_019504045.1:0-1152 GCF_002814215.2 Seriola lalandi dorsalis
AACAGTTAGTTAGTTCCATCATCACAAATGTTTTCTGTCCTTTCTTTCAGCGGTGGAGGAGCTGAACCGGGTGGTGTCGGAAGCCTTCCTGCAGTTCTTTGTTAAAACAGTCGGCCATTACAGCTCTTATGTGAAATACAGCCATGCAGGAGGGCAGGGGGTGTTTGAAAAGAAAAGGTTCTACAAGGCCATTGATTCCAAGACTACTCGACACTTTGTCAAGAGGTTCATCCAGACACAGATGTTTGACCTGTTTATCCAGGAGGTGGAGCAGCAGCAGCCTGGACGACAGCCGTCAGGTGAGGATTGTGAGCAGCTTGTGAACAGCCCAGTAAACAAAAAATAAACAATTCGATTTTTTGGGTTAACATTTTCATGTCTCTCTGTCAGAGCCAATTAAACCAGCATTGTAACATCTGATCTCATTATTTCTGGTATAAGGAAATGATGCTAAAAGCCAAAACTGTCCCTACAGCTCCATTGATTAGAGGGACGACAGATCTTATAATTACGAGATCTGAATCTCATCATTTTGAAATCAGGTTTTTTTCTCCTTATGTGAGTGTAATGTGCATCTGTAGGAGAATAGCATTAGGAATAGGAGAGTAGCATTAAAGCTACTAAAGGCCACTGCTCCTTGCTAGCATCCAACCCCCAACAGCTGGCATGTGTAAAATCACTCATTTGAAAAACTAACTTTTACAGTGTAGGTCTACACAAAAAACCCACCAATTTAAGTAAATCAACTCACCATTATTAACTAACTCAGTCTGGCCAATGTATATTGTCTAGTTATCACATTTCATATTTAATTAAGTTACTGAGTCTTGTAACTTGAGCTCTTGTTGGAACAACTGATTTATGATCCTGTTCTCTGTCCTGCAGGAATATTTCACAAAAAGATCCTTGAATACCAAGAGAAGAAGAAAAGTGATAAGACAAAGAAACACTAGCTCTCAGGGTACCTGGGTGTGTATAAAGGCGTGCATACGAGAAGATGTGAATGTTGTGTGTTTTATGTCCTGTGTCAGTCTGGTTTTAAGTATGTGTGTAACAATGTGTGAATTACTGTATGGCTATCTTGCTGCTACTCTGTGAAACACTGGCAAATTGACAGACTTCAGATCCACGTGTTGGTCCTCAGCCTGTGGC
>NW_019504046.1:0-470 GCF_002814215.2 Seriola lalandi dorsalis
AATATACTATGGTGTTTTTTTTTCACTTTTTATGCCATACTATACTATGACATTTTTTGGCATTTTTATGCCTTAATATACTATGACGTTTTATAACTTACCATACTATGATGTTTTTATGACTTTTTATGCCTTAATATACTATGATGTTTTTTGGCATTTTCATGCCTTAATATACTATGATGTTTTTTGGCATTTTTATGCCTTAATATACTATGATGTTTTTTGACATTTTTATGCCTTGATATACTATGATGTTTTTTGGCATTTTTATACCTTAATATACGATGACGTTTTATGCCTTACCATACTATGATGTTTTTATGACTTTTCATGCCTTAATATACTATGATGTTTTTTTGACATTTTATCCAATACTACACTATGACGTTTTTTTGTCTTTTTTATGCCGTACTCTACTATGCCGTTTTATGACTTTTTATGCCATAACATACTATGATGTTTTTTCA
>NW_019504047.1:0-763 GCF_002814215.2 Seriola lalandi dorsalis
AACACTTCAGAACAGTTTAGAATGACTTACACCTGAATCTGAATCAAGAAGAACAACTTGGGGAAGTTGTTCATTCATTCCAATGAAAAAACACAATGTTTCCACAGGCTTCCTCATGCAACTGCGGTGTTGGACCCATAGAAAATTCACATTAGTTCTTCTCCAGTGAAGCCAGCGGGCGTGCATAACCAAGACTTCTGCTTGCCATTCCGTTGACATCCTGTTGACTTCCAACACACATGAATGGGATAAAACTAAATAATAATACAGATCTTCTAGACTTTCCAGCTGATACTGGACCAGATGGAAGAAATTCTGATGATAAAAATAGTCCTTTTGTGTGGCACACCCCTTCTTTTCCAGTGATTGTGTATGGGAAAACTGCCGGTGTGCAGCACATGATTAAGTTGTAGTAACCCGGTTCTGCCACTGCACCAAATTTGCTTCATCGGCGGGCCTTGCTCCTGAGGTGTTGGTTACAGTACAGAAGATGTGTAGGTAAATGTGGAGTGTAAAGCCAAGTGTTAGCATATCTGGCAACAGCAAACATGCTAGCACTAACCTACATGCGGCTTTGCTAATGTAGCATGATGCTAACTATCAGTCTACTCTGTTCAACGGCTGAGGAACTATAGCAAGCAGAGATGTGATTCAGGGCTGTCCTGAAGCTTTACTTCTGCTGAGCTTTGGTGAAACTGAAATTTTCTTGTTTCTGTAGAATGCAAAAAATGAAGATGCACCTCTGCTTGCTTTGCCTCCACAG
>NW_019504048.1:0-719 GCF_002814215.2 Seriola lalandi dorsalis
ATCATTTTATTATGTTTGGTTGTGTTTTATTACTTCATAGCATCAGTGTAAGCGTTTATTTGGTTCGGGTAGTGTTTTATATTTTGATCAAATGAATATTTCCACTCAGATGTTGGTCACCGTCCCAGCTTTGTAACAGGCCAATACACTTATGAATAAAATCCTCTTGAATGGCTGAATCTGAATCGTCTTAAAAACTAGAGATGGGAGAGAGAGGGACGCTGAGAGAGAAAGAGAGAGAGACTTATTTTTAGGCAAAGTGAGCAAAGAGAAAGATGAATTGTTTTGGTGCGAGGCTGTTTCCCAAGGTGACTGGAGAACAGGCGGGGACGGCAAAACACAGGCAAAACAAACAGAGAGAGAGAGAGAGAGAGAAGGAGAAAAGAAGGACGGGAGGAGAGGAGAGGAAGCGACAGCGGACAATACTGGAAAGCTGATCGTAACAGAAAGGGTCATTAATAGCGTCTCGTGCAACTTCGGCGTCCGAAGACAAAACAAGACAGAGATGAGCAGGTGACAGCGAGGTCACAAACCATCCGCTGCCGTCACGGCGCTGAAACACTGTTCGTTTCATGGTAACGATAAAAAAAAAAAAGTGTCTCCCTCCTGCTGAAACACAGACGTGTTCGAGTGTCAGGGGGAGTGAATAGCTAATAAGCTCCATATCAAGTGGCAAACAGGTGCGCCGAGACTGCTGGGGTGGCGTGTTCATAAGACGG
>NW_019504049.1:0-316 GCF_002814215.2 Seriola lalandi dorsalis
GCCCTTATTTGAACTGTTAGATTCCCTCCTTTGAGTTTAGTTATAAGACACTTTAAAAGAAGAGGAAAGGAAAGTGTCATTGAAATATATGCGATGCTCACATATACATCTCACATATCCACCAAAAATAACATACAATGACTTAAAGGTATAAAAATATGAAAAGTATAAATGTAGATATCCATGTGTTGTCTGATTATAAAGCAGGTACTGTGAAAATATTAAAGCGTCAGTCACCAAGCCCCGCCCACCTGGACCCACCATCCAAACCTTACAGGATTTGGTTCCTCTCAGTGTTTACCTGCAATCTACTCCT
>NW_019504050.1:0-931 GCF_002814215.2 Seriola lalandi dorsalis
TCACTTTTTTGCTGAATAATAATGAAAAGACTTCACTGTTATCATTGAGGCATAATTGAGGCTCTTTATAATATTTATAATAACAAGTTTTAATTTAATTCTCTTAATCATTTCATAAGAATAAGCCTGTGTGTTCTGAGGCCATCATCATGTTTAGACTCCACCAAGATCAAGATCACTAATCCGCAGATGAGTTTCTCACTCCTACGTAAATAAATAATAAATTATGAGGTAACGTCTGTTGGTTCAGAGTGTCTGACAGGGATGATGAATAAAGACCGGAACCAGTCTGATCTTTACCTGACATCAGCCTCACACGTCCCAGCTGCCGTTACCTGAGCGACCGACTCACCAAACATCTGCATCTCCCACAGCACGATGCCGAACGCCCACACGTCTCCCTTGAAGCTGTAGTAGTTGTTCTTGAAGTACTCAGGTGGATACCAGCGCAGAGGAACCCGCTGCTGCAGCAGGGAACAAGGGAAAAACTGCTCCAGTCTGAGGCTTTAAAAACTGACGAGCAGCTCGTTACAACCACAACAACAACCGCAACAACAACAACAACAACCGCAACAACAACCGCAACAACAACCACAACCACAACAACAACAACAACAACAACCACCACAACAACCACAACAACAACAACAACAACAACAACCACAACAACAACAACTACAACAACAACCACAACAACCACAACAACAACAACAACCACCACAACAACCACAACAACAACAACAACAACCACAACAACAACAACAACCACAACAACCACCACAACAACAACAACAACAACAACAGCAACAACAACCACAACAACCACAACAACAACCACAACAACAACAACAACAACCACAACAACAACAACAACAACCGCAACAACCACAACAACCACAACAACCACAACAACAACCACAACAACAACAAC
>NW_019504051.1:0-566 GCF_002814215.2 Seriola lalandi dorsalis
TTCACATCTCTCCCTGGTGCAAAGCAGACACTCAGACAGAGAGAAAGAAAATCATGGGTTGTATCTTCAACACCCCTTTTACAGCAGGTGATCAACAAAAAAAAGGATTAAAGCTCACAGCCAGACAGAGTTTCTTTCTCGGATCTGCTTGCTAGTAAGAGCAGCGGGGAGGTCGCCAAAAGTAGCTGAGTCTAACACACCGGTCTGGCTGAAAACTAAAAAAAAGCAGGAGCCTCTCACTTTTGGAACTTTTAGAAAGGAAGAGATCTGCCTCTCCTGTACTGCTGTCATGGGAGCCAGTGATGGACAGCAAGCAGAACAGAAACCATGTTCAAAAATGTAGCTCTTTTTGAGGCAGCCACAGTCATGGGATCACATGATTCTGCTGTTTTCTGTAGAAAGTTTGCTCTTTTGTGACAGGCTGCCACTATTGTCCCGTTGTCCCTGAGGAGAGGGGCAGAGGGCTGGCCTTTGGAGGAACTTTGCTCTCTGTAGTCCCAGAGAGGCAGGGGGACCATCACTTCACTGCCCTCTCTTGGGACACGGGCAGACAGTCAGCAGCAGAC
>NW_019504052.1:0-353 GCF_002814215.2 Seriola lalandi dorsalis
AATAAACCAGTAAACTCAGTACAGTATAGTCCAGGTTGTCCTGCCGACGACATCCCTGTAAACTTTCTGAAAACCACTGCATCACTCTAACAGTTTGTTTTTTCCCCTCAACCACATGAAGCGCCCAGGCTGTGTGCCTCTCTCTCTCCTTCCTCTTCCTCTCTGCAGGTCCTCCCTCCTCCAGAGCTGCAGCTGTAGAGTCTGGATCTGCAACTGCAAACCACCTACTGCCCCATGATCCTGTTCAACAGCTGCTGCTAAACCTGCTCAAATTTACTATGATTAATAATGATAATTATTAATTATCAGCTGTCATAACTATTTTATCAGTAGGAGCACTAGTTGTCATTACA
>NW_019504053.1:0-999 GCF_002814215.2 Seriola lalandi dorsalis
GCAGTAGTTTAAGAATCCCGTCCACAGTATTGTCTCGGGATTAATCAATCAATCAGTCAGACTTTATTTCATACATACTTTGCACTGAGGAAACACTGAAGACTGGAGAGCAAAGATAAAGACAGAATAATAAAGATAAAATGATCAAATATTAAAACATAGGACATGCGTTACGGTGAATCAAACCATAAATGAAAAGTAAGATTAAATTAAGACAAATACGTAAAGATGAAATAATAAAATGCTAAAAGACAGGAAATGTTTGGAAGAGAATAAAAATAAATAAAAGTTGGGCATTAAAAGGAAACCTGAAAATAATTCTCGGCCTCCGTAATAAAGAGTTTTGTTCATTCTCAAAGAATAAAACACACAGGAGGAAAATTGTTTATAAATTAATTTACTATCATTATTTCTTGGGCTGAAAAACGTCACATTTAATGACACTGAGAAACAGAATTATCTTATATTTAACTTAAAAAAATAATAATGCTAATCTGCACCTCAGGCCTGTAAACTCCCTGAGGACGTGTCCTCTGTAGATGTGTGCAGATGTTAACATCACGCACATGATGCATCACAACAGATCATCCAGCGAAGTGACACGAAGGGAACACAGTCGCTGTGACACACACACACACACACACACACAGACACACACACACACACACAGTGAACCAGTAAACACACCAGCTCCACAGTCGGACCCTGCAGCAGCGCCACGGAGGCTGAGAGGAAGTGGCAGGGCATCAGAGCGCTCTCAGTATCATAACACGCCGTCAACATGTGATTCATCCCGGCAGCTGTTTGTGTCGGTGCCACCGTGTAAATTACAGGTCACCGTCTGGGGAGGGGATGAATAATTAACAGGCCTGTGATGGGTTCCCCCGGCGGAGAGGCGGCGCTGACGACGCTGGCTGTCGGCTGGAGTCGTCTCAAACGGGCCAGGTCGACATAAATCACAGCAGAGGTGATAATCCGGCCACAGAGCGGGGACAGCCT
>NW_019504054.1:0-313 GCF_002814215.2 Seriola lalandi dorsalis
TATATATATATATATATATATATATATATATATCTGACCAACCATTAGTCTGCTGTGATCTCACATCACCTTTGGTATCATCTCCGCTCACTTAAACTCAGAGGAAATGTGAACAAGTACCAGGTACTATCCAAAAGTGTTGCCCAATGGAAAACCAGAAGAGGCGAACAGAGTGGAGTGGTGCAGATACCACACAGTGAAAAAAGGCTGTTGTCTCCTGTATGCTTTGCTCTCCAGCCATTTACTCATGTCTGCCCTTTGGTTTGTCACTTGGTTTTCAGACTTCTGCTGCTCCCTGCCTGTTACTGTTTGC
>NW_019504055.1:0-390 GCF_002814215.2 Seriola lalandi dorsalis
TCTGACATGAACTGACTGAATTTCTAAAAAACGTTTTTTGCTTTGTCATTATGGGGTATTGTGTGTAGATTGATGAGGAAAAAAGGAAATTAATCCATTTTGGAATAAGGCTGTAACATAACAAAATGTGGGGAAAGTGAAGGGGTGTGAATACTTTCCGGATGCACTGTAAATAACACTTATTACCACCAAACTAATGTAATAAAAACTTATTATATTCATAATATAAGAAGTTGTTTTTTATATTGTCTTTGACTATTCAAAGAGAATTTGTCAATTGTTTCACATTATTGTTGATATATTTTACACAATCAAAAACATTCTCCATTATATAAAGTGTGGTTACATTCATTAGATAAACAGTTTGAACATTATACAAATTATATTTAC
>NW_019504056.1:0-465 GCF_002814215.2 Seriola lalandi dorsalis
ACCGCTACACACACAAACAAGGAGGCGGGTAGGAAAGCGCGTCACTGCCCGTAATTCGCTATGATTGGTCGGTCAGGTTGACGACGTCAATACGTCTGGTGCGTCGGTGCATCAGCATAGAACTGCGATTTATAGAATGTGCTGCTGCAGTTTGAAAGATCGTCTTCACGTTGTAATCCTTCACGATCTAATATCGTCATATCGCCCACCCCTACTGGGATTGTTCTCTTTTTTGTGCAACTGTCCTGGAAAATAAATATTCTTTAAATTGTCCCTGTATTTGTGCAGATGCACTTTTAATTTGGAATTTCAAAGTTTCAAGTAAAACCTCATTTGTTTCCTTCTACTGCTAATCTGTTTTCTTCCTGGTTATGTCCAATCCTCTGTCCATGAACGTATGAAAGCAGGTACAACAATGACGATGCCTATACTTTAGATTGGTAGCAGAAAACAATAGTTTACCTT
>NW_019504057.1:0-308 GCF_002814215.2 Seriola lalandi dorsalis
TCGTGGAAACTAACTTTCTGTCTCCCTGCGGGTGTCCCTGAGGTCATCTTAATCTTCATCCATGGAGTCAGAGGGAGCTGAGTCCCGGTCGTCAGGCCCAGGGCCAATTGAAGGTTTCCACTCTCTTCGTGAGCGTACGATCGCAGAGAACAGCATGGTAGTCCTGCTGCAGGGTCTGCAGGGGCAGGTGACCACGGTGGACCTGAGGAATGAGAGCACGGCACAGGGACGTGTCATCAACGTGGACGCCTTCATGAACATACGGATGGAGGAGGTGCTGTACACGGACCAGCGGGGTCAGCTCACCC
>NW_019504058.1:0-534 GCF_002814215.2 Seriola lalandi dorsalis
GTTTACGGCCTGGTAGTTTTCCTGCTCGGCGTAGAAACAGCAGATAATAATTAACCTTTAGTATTACAGATGCTGCGGATTGTTTTCTACTGAAACAATCCACACTGGTGGTTTATCAGGTGTGCTCCAGCTAAACCTGCCCAAGTGCCCTGTGTGTATAGGAGATGGAATAATGCAAAAATTAAATTTGCCTGATGTGTTTCCCAGTCTGATTATTTATTTTGCAATATGTCAAAACAAACTCGTCATGACACCTGTCACTCTGTCAAAGGATGAGCACGCCCTCACCGAGCGAGTACGAAGCAGATATCAGTGACGAGCAGCTGCTGACGAGGTGAGTGGGATTTAACAACTGCTATAAACCTAAAACATACAAAATGCAGCTTGGGAGAAAGATGTGTGGTTTTTATGAAGTTTCACTTTATATCTCTCTACAGCTTCTCCTTCCTTTTCTTCCAGAGGAACAGATATGTCAGTCAACTCTTCCTTCAACTCCTCTGATTCCTCCCTCCATCTTTTACTCAAGCATTGCTC
>NW_019504059.1:0-596 GCF_002814215.2 Seriola lalandi dorsalis
GACGAGGTGAGTGGGATTTAACAACTGCTATAAACCTAAAACATACAAAATGCAGCTTGGGAGAAAGATGTGTGGTTTTTATGAAGTTTCACTTTATATCTCTCTACAGCTTCTCCTTCCTTTTCTTCCAGACGAACAGATATGTCAGTCAACTCTTCCTTCAACTCCTCTGATTCCTCCCTCCATCTTTTACTCAAGCATTGCTCAGAATTCAGACCCAGCGCGTTCAACTTCGTAGCCTTCAGCGCGGCCAACGTTCTCCTTCTGCCTCTCTTCACCTTCGTCCTCTACATGGGCTACCAACGCTCGCTTTCCAAGTCAAGTCACTCGGACATCTTCACCTATAACGTGGTTGCCTTGGAGACGCTCAGCATCCTGGGGTCTTGCATTTATTGCGTTGGCGCCTTAACAGCTAGTCAGATGCTGATTCAGATGGCGAGGGACATGTTCTCCATCACGTCACCTGGACAGAATCTGTTTCACGTCCTCACCTGTGTGGAGCGCTACCTGGCTGTTGTTCACCCCGTCACCTACCTGGGCCTGAGACAGTCGGGCGGGGTCAGGATCAGAAACATCAGCATTGGGTGTGTTTGGCT
>NW_019504060.1:0-1055 GCF_002814215.2 Seriola lalandi dorsalis
GGACACATTTTATGATGTAGGCCGAAAATGAGCTTCCCCTCCTTATAAGACCAGCAGCCGCCACTGGTGTAGAAATCCCACTAAATGTGAATGCTGAGATTTTGGAGACACAGAGACAGCTTTAACGAGGGAAAGAGCCGATCTAGGCGCTGGAAACGGTAAAACAACGATATTGAACAGTATTGCATTCTCAGGTGTAACTGATAACTTTATAACATGTAAACATGAAATCCATCATATTCTTCATGCATGCTACTCAAATAGATGTGAAAACCTATCCTGAAGTTTTCTGTGTAGAAACTCCACTAAATGTGAATGCTGAGATTTTGGAGACACACAGACAGCTTTAACGAGGGAAAGAGCCGATCTAGGCGCTGGAAACGTTAAAACAGCGCTGTTGAACAGTATTGCATTCTCAGGTGTAACTGATAAATTGACACAGAGACAGCTTTAAAGCTGTCTCTGTGTCTCCAAAATCTCAGCATTCACCTTTAGTGGGATTTCTACACATAACACTTCAGGATAAGTTTCCTGTCCATTTGAGTAGCATTCATGAAGAATATGATGGATTTCATGTTTACATGTCATAAAGTTATCAGTTAAACCTGAGAATGCAATACTATTCAATAGTGCTGTTAAGTGTCAGGATCGGCTCCAATTCCTCCTTATAAGCTGTCTCTGTGTCTGAAAACTGAGTTTTTCTCAATCGTTGTCCTGTCTTTACAGAACACTTCAGGATAGGTTTTCACATCTATTTGAGTGGCATTCATGAAGAATATGATGGATTTCATGTTTACATGTCATAAAGTTATCAGTTACACCTGAGAATGCAATACTGTTCAATAGCACTGTTAAGCGTCAGGATCGGCGCTAATTCCTCCTTAGAAGCTGTCTCTGTGTCTGAGAACTGAGTTTATCTCAATCGTTGTCCTGTCTTTACAGAACACTTCAGGATAGGTTTTGGCCAAATTGAAACCAATGGAAACTACCTTTTTTAATTCCTTGTTATTTACAGTATTAAATCATACAATTTAGTTAAAATTGCTTTCATTCTA
>NW_019504061.1:0-528 GCF_002814215.2 Seriola lalandi dorsalis
GGTATATTAAGACATGAAAGATCATAAAAATATTATAGTATGGTCAGGCATGAGACGTAATAGTATAATTAGCTATAAAAATGCTAAAATAGATCTTAGTATAGCATAGCAGAAAAATAAAAAAAAACGACATAGTATAATATGGCATAAAATGTAAAAAATACATCATGGTATATTAAGGCATGAAAGTTCAGAAAAATGTTATACTATGATCAGGCATGATCCGAAATAATATAATTAGCCATAAAAATGCCAAAAAAGATCTTAGTGTAGTATGGCAGAAAAATGACAAAAAACGACATAGTATAGTATAGCAGAAAATGTCAAAAATACATCATTGTATATTAAGGCTTAAAAGTTCATACAAAAATTATAGTATGGTCTGGCATGAGACGAAATACTATAATTTGCCATTAAAATGCCAAAAAAGATCTTAGTGTAGTATGGCAGAAAAATGTAGTATGGCAGAAAAATGTCAAAAAACGTCTTAGTATAGTATGGCATAAAATGTCCAAAATACACCATAGT
>NW_019504061.1:548-1316 GCF_002814215.2 Seriola lalandi dorsalis
ATAAAAATGCTAAAATAGATCTTAGTATAGCATAGCAGAAAAATGACAAAAAACGACATAGTATAGTATGGCATAAAATGTAAAAAATACATCATAGTATATTAAGGCATGAAAGTTCAGAAAAATGTTATAGTATGATCAGGCATGATCCGAAATAATATAATTAGCCATAAAAATGCCAAAAAAGATCTTAGTGTAGTATGGCAGAAAAATGACAAAAAACGACATAGTATAGTATAGCAGAAAATGTCAAAAATACATCATAGTATATTAAGGCATAAAAGGTCATAAGATGATCGTAGTATGGTCTGGCAGAAAAATGACAAAAAACGACATAGTATAGTATGGCATAAAATGTCAAAAATACATCATGGTATATTAAGGCATGAAAGTTCAGAAAAATGTTATAGTATGATCAGGCATGATCCGAAATAATATAATTAGCCATAAAAATGCCAAAAAAGATCTTAGTGTAGTATGGCAGAAAAATGACAAATAACGACATAGTATAGTATGGCATAAAATGTCAAAAATACATCATAGTATATTAAGGCATGAAAGTTCAGAAAAATGTTATAGTATGATCAGGCATGATCCGAAATAATATAATTAGCCATAAAAATGCCAAAAAAGATCTTAGTGTAAGATAGCAGAAAAATGACAAAAAACGACATAGTATAGTATGGCATAAAATGTCAAAAATACATCATAGTATATTAAGGCATAAAAGGTCATAAGATCATCGTAGTATGGTCTGGCATGAGATGT
>NW_019504062.1:0-935 GCF_002814215.2 Seriola lalandi dorsalis
GCATAACTTTTACGATGACATTATTTGACATCTCTGGCATACTATATTGTGATGTTTTTCAATTACTACAAATCGAACACTTTTCTACACAGCCTGCATAGCTCAGTTGGTAGAGCAAATTACTTTCCATGTTAAGGTCAATGGTTCAAGTCCCCGTTCGGACAAAACCTAAAACCTTTCTTGAAATAGGTTGACATTAGGGAAAATAGCAACAACTAATAAATATACTCTGAACAGCAGTCATACTATGAAGTTCAAATGGAATACTGAACTGTGACATGCTATAGTATGATGTTCTACACTATGAAGTTTTCATGACATACTATACTATGACATTTTTTACACTTTTATGCTATGTTATAATATATACTGCTTTATGATTTATTATACTATGAGATATTCATGTTTTTTTGACGTTTTTATGTCATACTATACTATGATGTTTTTTTGACATTTTTAGGTCATACTATACTATGCCTTTTTATTAAATATTATAATATGACATTTTTTTCATTTTTATGCTATATTAAAATATGACATTTTTGGACTTTTTTATGTCATACTATACTATGACGTTTTTTGTCATTTTTATACCTTACTATACTATGATGTTTTTTTAACATTTTTATGTCATACTATACCATGATGTTTTTTGACATTTTTAGGTCATACTATACTATGATGTTTTTTGACATTTTTATGTCATACTATACTATGCGTTTTTATACCATTCTATCCTATGACATTTTTTTTTCATTTTTATGCTATATTATAATATGACCTTTTTTGTCATTTTTATACCTTACTATACTATGATGTTTTTTGACATTTTTAGGTCATACTATACTATGCCTTTTTATTCAATATTATAATATGACATTTTTTTTCATTTTTATGCTATATTAAAATATGACATTTTTGGACTTTTTTATGTC
>NW_019504063.1:0-574 GCF_002814215.2 Seriola lalandi dorsalis
TATACTATGTCGTTTTATTCCTTACCATACTATGACCTTTTTATGACCTTTCATGCCTTAATATACTATGGTGTTTTTTTGACATTTTATGCCATACTATACTATGACATTTTTTTGCATTTTTGTGCCATACTAAACTATGACATTTTTTGACATTGTTATGCCTTAATATACTATGTCGTTGTATTCCTTGCCATACTATGAGGTTTTTAAGACCTTTTATACCTTAATATACTATGATGTTTTTTTTGCATTTTTATGCCATACTAAACTTTGACATTTTTTGACATTTTTATGCCTTAATATACTATTATTTTGTATTCCTTACCATACTATGAGGTTTTTAAGACCTTTTATGCCATAATATAATATGATGTTTTTTGACATTTTGTGCCATACTATACTATGACGATTTTTGGCATTTTTATGCCTTACTATACTATGTCGTATAATGTCTTACCATACTATGAGGTTTTTAAGACCTTTTATGCCATAATATAGTATGATGTTTTTTTGAAATTTTGTGCCATACTATATTAGGATGTTTCTTGGCATTTTTATACCTTTCTACGCT
>NW_019504064.1:0-535 GCF_002814215.2 Seriola lalandi dorsalis
CATAGTATAGTAAGGCATAAAAAGGCATAAAAACTACATAGTATAGCAGGGGAAAAAAGTCACAAAAAGTTCATAGTATAGTAAGGCAAAAAGAATCTATAAAACGACATAATATAGTAAGGCATAAAAAGTCTAAAAAATGACATAGTATAGTAAAGTGTAAAAACGTCATGGTATAGTAAGGCAAAAATGTAAAAAAAAACGACATAGTATAGTATGGCACAAAAATGACATTGTATAGTAAGGCATAAATAGGTCATAGTATAGTAAGGCAAAAAAAATTAATAAAACATCACAGTATAATAACGCATATAAGTAAAAAATACGAAAGTATAGTAAAGCGTAAAAATGACATAGTATAGTAAGGCATAAAGAGGCATAAAAACGACATAGTATAGTAAGGCAAAAAAGTCATAAAAAGGTCATAGTATAGTAAGGCAAAAAAAATCTATAAATCGACACAGTATATTAAGGCATAAAAAGTCAAATAACAAAATACTATAGTTAGGCACAAAAACGACATAGTATAGTATGG
>NW_019504065.1:0-315 GCF_002814215.2 Seriola lalandi dorsalis
GTACATCGGGGAGTGGAGGCTTCTCTGTGAGATGATGATGTACAGCAGCAGGGAGTTGGCCGACAGCGACACGATGAACATGATGGAGAACGGGATGAAGAGGACGGGCCTCAGAGCTCCCAGTTCACTGAAGCCATCGAGGATGAAATGTTTGTGTGAGGAGACGTTGTCCATCCTCCTCTTCTCCTACAACCTCCTCGTCCAGGGTTTCAGTTCAATCAGCCTGAGAACAGAGACACATTCATCTGTGAAGTCAGTTCAGTTATCCACAGCTGCAGAATATGTCTTTGTAACCTGCTTTCCATTTGCACACAA
>NW_019504066.1:0-454 GCF_002814215.2 Seriola lalandi dorsalis
GGTCGGGAGTGTTGTCGTCTAACCAGGTCTCCGTGAAACTCATGAGACTATGAGACGATGTGCTCGCTGGTTCTTCACAAGTGCCTCCAGTTCATCACACTTGTTATCCAGGTATAAAGGCTTATATCTCCATGTCCTAGCCTTTAGCTTAGCCCCGGCTCTTCTTCAGCTCAGCCGCTATGGGATGTTTAACTCCATATCTGGTTCACTTTAAAGCCCGGAGTTCTTCCTTTATGTGCATTATTTTCTCCATCGTCAGACGAAACAACGACGTAGAATAAAAAACGTCACTCGAAAAAAAAAAAATACTAATAAATACAAATATATTGCAAAAATATATGTATATAATGCTAAAATAGTGTCGGCCCGATATAATCACATCATCATTATTATAGTGACTACCTGATGGAAAATCATACATATATATCCAACATTAACATTCAAACTAAATTAC
>NW_019504067.1:0-461 GCF_002814215.2 Seriola lalandi dorsalis
CTTACTATACTATGACGTTTTTTTGAAAATTTTATTGCATTAGTATATTATGACGTTACTATACTATACTATACTACAATATTACTATTACTATACTATGAGGTTTTAATGACGATTTATAACTTACTATACTATGAAGTTTTTTGACGTTTTTATGCCTCACTATACTATGATGTTTTTTGACCTTTTATGCCTTACTATAATATGACATTTTCATTACTTTTTATGCCTTACTATACTATGACATTTTTTGACATTTTTATGCCTTATGATATGACGTTTTTTGACATTGATATGCCTTACTATACTGTGACGTTCTTACGACTTTTTATGCCTTACTATACTATGACGTTTTTACGACATTTCATGCCTTATTATACTATGAGGATTTAATGACGATTTATAACTTACTATACTATGAAGTTTTTTGACGTTTTATGCCTTACTATACTATGAAGGTT
>NW_019504069.1:0-693 GCF_002814215.2 Seriola lalandi dorsalis
GACTCCTGAGTAGAGTTTGATTCTCTAACATGTAGAATGGGTTCATGCAGCTCTGCAGAGGAAAGACATTTAACAAACATGACATGAGTTGAGTTGTTCCAGACATGAGCTTCTGATATGATCCTGTTTGTCAGGTTCCAACTGTAATGCAGTCAGGTTCTTACCATAGAGTTGGAGGCAGGTTTTAGCAGCGAGAGCACCGTCAGGGAAGGTGTTAAACAAACAGAGATAGCAGCCTTCATCCTGCTCCATCACCTCTCTAATAACTATGGAGCAGTTCTTCAGTCCAGCATCTTTTATCTCCACTTTCTCTCTAAAGTCAGGAATCACTCTGGAACCAAAGTGTTTGCTGTAGGTGGCGAGATTCTTCTCCCCCTCAGGTAAAACTTTCTGCCATGTGACCTGAAGAACTTCTTTATGTTGCATGAGCTGACAGCTGAGACGAGCGTCTTCTCCCACTGCTGCCACCACAGTCTGCTGTGTCTGTATCACAGCTGTTAGACCTGCAGGAAATGATAGTAACAGATTTTCGGTTTCATTCAAGCACATATGAGCACTTGTAGCACTGGTTAGTTTTCTGTGTGCTAGAACCAACTCCCTGGAGTCAGATGTCTTGAGGTCTTTTTACTTTGCATTTTATAATATCAACTTTGTTTTTAACCATTCAAACATACATAAATCACCTTGAAAAGT
>NW_019504070.1:0-577 GCF_002814215.2 Seriola lalandi dorsalis
TGTGTACCAACTTCACCAGTTCTACCAGTCACATATTCTGGTTCAGACTGGACAACAGACCCAACGCCACCTGCATCTGCTCCATGTTCACCTCTGATGGCAATGCTACGTTCTGTGATGGATTTCAAAATGGAAAGTTTAACATGACGTCCAACATCACTACCGTCTTTCTCCAGATCAAACAAGTGGATTCATCCGACTCTGGACTCTATTTCTGTGGATCTAACTGGAATAATAAGTTAGTAATTGACAGTGCAACGTACTTAAAGGTTCAAGGTAAGATTGTTGATGTTTTGTCTGTGTTTTGGTTGGAAAGAAACAGATATGTGCCTTCTGTAGTCGCTGATCTCAGGCAGTGTATGATACAAAAAGTTAAATGTATTCATCTTTCTTGTAGAAGAGTCTGTACAACTAGCAACTCTGACGAGTGCGATCCTGAGTGCTCTGGTTATTTTCCTCATTATCATCGTCATTGTTCTGGGTCTCAAAATCAGGAAACTTCAAACAGGTACTTGTATGTGTTTTTTATGGTGCAAGTGCACGACTTTACAAATACAAAACTTCCTGTTTACCAAGA
>NW_019504071.1:0-347 GCF_002814215.2 Seriola lalandi dorsalis
CAGCTGGTTCTAAAGCTCTGCACCAGCTGATCTCTGACTGAAACTTCATATTCTGACTGTTACAGATTATTATACTCATGGTATTATCCTGCTGAGCCCCGTCCGTCCTGTGACTGAGGGAGAGTCTGTCACTCTTGGCTGTAAACTCAGGACAGAACAACATCTTTCCAGTGTGTTTTTCTATCAGAATGACAAACTCATCCAAAATGATTCCAGAGTGGAGCTGAATATCTCTGCAGTGTCACAGTCAGATGAAGGTTTCTACAAGTGTCAGTCCTCAGGAAAAGTGTCAGCACAGAGTTGGATGTCAGTTAAAGGTGAGTAGGATTCAAATATTTGATTCTTTT
>NW_019504072.1:0-355 GCF_002814215.2 Seriola lalandi dorsalis
TCCTTTTTCTGGCAGGAGGGTGAGGACCGCTCTCCTGCAACTCAGGGGCAAGCGGCCCTTCACCAGACTGTCCCTGAGAACACACAGCAGGTCCTCACCCATCACTGACCAGAAGGCTTTGTAAAAATCTGCTGGCAGACCATCTAGACCTGGAGCCTTCCCAGGTTCTAGGTTCTGCAGTCTTCTAAAACTTGCAGCTCCACCACCTCTCTCTCCAGATCTCTGAGAGATCTGACCAAGTCCCTGGAGACATTGTGAGTGTACTGCAGGCACAGAGTCTTTATCTGGCTTTTCCCAATGTCCCACCACTGCTGCAAAGAACTCACATCTGACTTTGTCTGTCTAAACTGATTCC
>NW_019504073.1:0-480 GCF_002814215.2 Seriola lalandi dorsalis
CTATACTATGACGTTGTATTCCTTACCATACTATGACGTTTTTATTGCCTTAATATACTATGTTGTTTTTTTGGCATTTTATGCCATACTATAATATGACGTTTTTTGACATTTTTTTGCCTTAATATGCTATGTCGTTGTTTTCATTGTCATTCTATGAGGTTTTTAAGACCTTTTATGCCTTAATATACTATGATGTTTTTTTGACGTTTTATGCCATTTTTGCCATACTATACTATGACATTTTTGACATTTTTATGCCATATTATACTGTGACTTTTTTTGGCATTTTTTTGCCTAACTATACTATGTTGATGTAAACCTTACCATACTATGACATGTATATGACCTTTTATGCCTTAATATACTATGATGATCTTTTGATATTTTATGCAATACTATACCATGACAATTTTATGCCTTACTGTGCTAGGTTTTTAAGACCTTTTATGCCTTAATATATTATGATGTTTTTTTGAC
>NW_019504074.1:0-755 GCF_002814215.2 Seriola lalandi dorsalis
TATACTGTGACTTTTTTTGGCATTTTTTTGCCTAACTATACTATGTTGATGTAAACCTTACCATACTATGACATGTATATGACCTTTTATGCCTTAATATACTATGATGATCTTTTGATATTTTATGCAATACTATACCATGACAATTTTATGCCTTACTGTGCTAGGTTTTTAAGACCTTTTATGCCTTAATATATTATGATGTTTTTTTGACATTTTATGCCATACTATACTATGACATTTTTTATATTTTTATGCCATACTATACTGTGACGTTTTTCAAATTTTTATGCCATACTATACTATGACGTTTTTCGGCATTTTTATCCCTAACTATACTATGTTGTTGTATTCCTTACCATACTATGAGGTTTTTAAGACCTTTTATGCCTTAATAGTCTATGATATTTTTTTGACGTTTTATGCCATACTATACTATGACATTTTTTGAAATTTTTATGCCTTAATATACTATGTCGTTGTATTCATTGACATACTATGAGGTTTTTAAGACCATTTATGACTTAATATACTATGATGTTTTTTTGACATTTTATGCCATACTATACTATGACATTTTTGACATTTTTATGCCATACTATACTATGACATTTTTATGACTTAATATACTATGTCGTTGTATTCATTGCCATACTATGAGGTTTTTAAGACATTTTATGCTTTAATATACTATGATGTTTTTTTGACATTTTATGCCATACTATACTATGACATTTTTGACATTTTTATGCCAT
>NW_019504075.1:0-313 GCF_002814215.2 Seriola lalandi dorsalis
AAGATGATCTCTCTTTGCTTCCTGCTTCTGTCAGGTGATGCTGTTCACGTCCATACGCAGGAAAACTTTGGTGACTGTTGCCAAACGCTGCAGAAATGAAACAAACAGCTTCACAATAATGATGAATGAAGTCAATAATATCTGATTCCAGGACAACAAACAGAAAAGGACAAAACAAACAGCAGGACACTGATAATGAAGCCTTCCAATACACTGTACAACTGTTCACACACCTGGATATTTTCTCTGTTTGTGAAGCTGTGACATCATGTTTTAGCATGAACCATTATCACATTAGTGTTTGTTGTCACCA
>NW_019504076.1:0-545 GCF_002814215.2 Seriola lalandi dorsalis
AGAGCCAGGAGAACAGCAGTGATTGATCCAGCAGCTGCTGATTTCCATGCACCTGGATAATCAGAAGGAAATACTGACGACTGAGGAGGGAATTACAGGATGTTTGAGTAAACATGAGCTTAATACACAGCTCCACAATCTCCAAGAGGTGTTGAGGTCAGGGTTAGTTGTGTGTGTCTGCCACCGTCTGTAATAGTACAAAATAATGCAAAATAAAAGCTGCAGTAAACAGGTGTGTGTAGATGAATGTGTGTAACTCACCTGCTACAACAGTCAGATTTAAGGTGGAGTTACGACGTCCTAATGTGTTCTGGGCTTCACAGTAATAATTCCCACTGTGTTCAGGTCTGAGGTCAGTGATGGTGAAGATCTGTCCTGAAGCTTTTGGTGAGTCTTCATTCTCCTTGTACCAGGTGTAATTAGCTGCTGGGTTAGCATCACTGCTACAGGTCAGATTCACTGAACTGCCCTCCACTATCTCACCAGAGGGACTCACTGACACAGAGAGAAGCTTTGGAGCATCTGGAACAACAAACATTAACAAC
>NW_019504077.1:0-453 GCF_002814215.2 Seriola lalandi dorsalis
GAAAAATGAGAAATAGGGGGCTGCCGGGGGGATGAGGTGGATGCCGGAGGTGAAGACTGTTGAGGTGGAGAGGAATGGTCCATAATGAAGGAGATCTTGGGGCTGTGTGGGGGTGAAGATGGTACAGCCAGCGGGGGGCCCGCGTCGGACAGAACAGCACCAGCAGAATTTTTAAAGGAGGGCTCAGAGTGGGTTGTGCTTAGGTTATGGATAACCTTAGTTGACCCTGTCATCATGTTGGCCGTGGTAGGTCTTTTTTCTGTCTGGGTTACTGTCTGCCCTGTTGGACCCACCCGGGTGGCTGCACCATCTGTATGGGGAGAGGAAGTGAGAACAGGGTTAGGGTTAGGGTTAGGGTTAGGGTTAGGGTTAGGGTTAGGGTTAGGGTTAGGGTTAGGGTTAGGGTTAGGGTTAGGGTTAGGGTTAGGGTTAGGGTTAGGGTTAGGGTTAGAG
>NW_019504078.1:0-546 GCF_002814215.2 Seriola lalandi dorsalis
ATGCTATGAAATTTTATAATCTATTTATGCCTTATTATACTATGACGTTTTTTGACATTTTTATGTCTAACTACACTATGCCTTTTTTTGACGTTTTTATGCCTTACTATACTATGCCGTTTTTTGACATTTTATGCCTTACTATACTATGCCTTAGTATACCATGAAGTTTTTTGACATTTTTATGCCTTACTATACTATGCCGTTTTTTGACATTTTTATGCCTTACTATACTATGCCATACAATGCTATGAAATTCTATGATGTTTTTATGCCTTATCAAACTATGCTGTTTTTTGACATTTTTATGCCTTACTGTACTATGCCTTACAATGCTATGAAATTTTATGATGTTTTTATGCCTTATTATACTATGACGTTTTTTGACATTTTTATGCCTTACTATACAATGCCATACTATACTATGAAGTTTTTTGACATTTTTATGTCTTACTACACTAATCCTTTTTTTGACGTTTTTATGCCTTACTATACTATGCTGTTTTTTTTACATTTTTATGCCTGATTATACTATGCCGTTTTTTT
>NW_019504079.1:0-1112 GCF_002814215.2 Seriola lalandi dorsalis
CATACTATGACGTTTGTATGAACTTTTATGCCTTAATATGCTATGTTGTATTTTTGACATTTTTTGCCATGACATTTTTTGGTATTTTTCTGCCATACTATTTTTTGCCCATTCTTGGCATTTTATGCCTTACTATACTATCTTGTTTGATGCCTGACCATACTATGACCTTTTTATGACCTTTTATGCCTTAATATGCTATGTTGTATTTTTGACGTTTTTTGCCATACTATACTATGTCGTTTTTTGGCATTTTTTGTCATAAAATTCATTGCTGTTTCTTCGCATTTTATGCCTTACTATACTAAATCCTTTGATGCCTGACCAAAATATGACGTTTTTATGACCTTTTATGTCTTAATATGCTATGTTGTATTTTTGACGTTTTTTGCCTTAATATGCTATGTTGTATTTTTGGTATTTTTCTGCCATACTATTTTTTGCTGATTCTTGGCATTTTATGCCTTACTATACTATGTAGTTTGATACCTTACTATACTATGACGTTTGTATAAGCTTTTATGCCTTAATATGCTATGTTGTATTTTTGACGTTTCTTGCCATACTATACTATGACGTTTTTTGGTATTTTGTGTCATAAAATATTTTGCTGTTTCTTGGCATTTTATGCCTTACTATACTATCTTGTTTGATGCTTGACCATAATATGACGTTTTTATGACCTTTTATGGCTTAATATACCACGTTGTATTGTTGACCTTTTTTGCCATACTATACTATACTATACTATACTATACTATACCGTTTTTTGGTATTTTTCTACCATAGTGTACGTTGACCTTTTTTTAGCACTTTTGTGTCTCACTATACTATGTCGAGTTATGTTTTACTATACCATGACTACTACCACTACTTGTTGAAGTATAGCAGTTTGTGGTACAATGGTTAGAGCAGCTACCTCTTACTCAGAAGGTTGTTGGTTCAATTCCCAGTAAGATGCTAAACAGTCATGTGCCTCTTTTTAAAAAGAATTTTAACACCATACTATACTATGTGTTTTTTTTGGCATTTTTCTTCCATAAAACCTTTTCCCATTTTTTGGCATTTTATGCCTTACTATACTATCTAGTTTGATGCCTGACCATACTATG
>NW_019504080.1:0-435 GCF_002814215.2 Seriola lalandi dorsalis
CTATACTATGACGTTTTTTCAAGTTTTTGCCATATTATACTATGTCATCCTTTTCACTTTTTAGGCCTTTCTACATTATGACTCTTTATGCATTATTATACAATGCCATTTTCTCACTTTTTTTCCATTTTATACTATGACGTTTTTTTCACTTTTTATGCCTTCCTATACTATGACGTTTTTTCAAGTTTTTGCCATATTATACTATGTCATTTTTTTCACTTTTTATGCCTTTCTACATTATGACTCTTTATGCATTATTATACAATGCCATTTTCTCACTTTTTTTCCATTTTATACTATGACGTTTTTTTCACTTTTTATGCCATACTATACTATGACGTTTTTTCGTTTTTCATGCCATACTATACTATGATGTTTTTCCACTTTTTATGCCTTACTATACTATGACGTTTCTATGCCTTACTATAGTAT
>NW_019504081.1:0-374 GCF_002814215.2 Seriola lalandi dorsalis
TTGCCATATTATACTATGTCATCCTTTTCACTTTTTATGCCTTTCTACATTATGACTCTTTATGCATTATTATACAATGCCATTTTCTCACTTTTTTTCCATTTTATACTATGACGTTTTTTTCACTTTTTATGCCATACTATACTATGACGTTTTTTCGTTTTTCATGCCATACTATACTATGATGTTTTTCCACTTTTTATGCCTTACTATACTATGACGTTTCTATGCCTTACTATAGTATGTCGTTTTTTCACTTTTTAGGCCTTACTATACTTTAACGTCTTTTGACCTTCGATACCTCACTATAGTATGTTGTTTTTCAAATTTTATAGCATACTATACTATGTTGTTTTTTTCACTTTTTATGCCTT
>NW_019504082.1:0-404 GCF_002814215.2 Seriola lalandi dorsalis
GCCTCCTGTTGAGAAACGGATGGCCGACCTCCAGTGGAGGATCGTACATGGAGCTATAGCTACGAACAGACACGTAGCTCACTTGAACCCCAGCACTGAGGAGAACTGCCCCTTCTGCCCTGAACCAGAAACCCTCCAACATCTGGTGGTGTCCTGCCCCCTCCTGACAGGGCTGTTCCAGCTGCTGCAGGAGTGGGTGGAGCGGCTGGGAGAGACCTTCTCCCTGTCCGTCTTTGTGTTCGGACCAAAGTACACTCCCAGGAAGAGACAGTCCCTGGTTTTAATTAATTTTATTTTTGCAGCTGCCAAGTTGGCAATTTGGAGGACAAGAAAAAACCAGATGAGGGAGGAAGGCTGGACTGACCCGGTCCGCTGTTTGAAAGGTTTGGTGGCAGCTCGTTTGA
>NW_019504083.1:0-311 GCF_002814215.2 Seriola lalandi dorsalis
AGCAGCTTGGTGAAGTGAACATGAACCAGCTCATAAGAGAGGAGCAGGACTCTGTAGCAGTGTTACCTTTCTGCCCTAAGGAACTCTGGGTAATGTATTAATAAGCACACTGTAGTGGGTGGAGTCAAAAGTCTCCCATCAGTAAAACTACACTCCATGATGTAATGTTCATGTGGACTGATGATTGAAGACGTTACCTTAACCTCCACTCTAACAGTGAGGTGGTGTAGATGTAAGAACACAGCTCCACACATGTGAACTGAAGTCATGTTTACTACAGTCCATTTACCTGAGCCGTGAGATATGAGGCA
>NW_019504084.1:0-1114 GCF_002814215.2 Seriola lalandi dorsalis
CAAAAACATGGTTTTGGTGTATATAGTGCATACAGCTTCTTGTCTCATTCTTTCTTTCTCTCTGCTCTGCTCTGTGTTTGTGTTTGACTGAGGGCTCAGCTCCTCCACATACCTGTACACACACACATACACACACACAATACATATATATATAGAGAGAGAGCTGAGGCAGCCAGTGAGACTGCAGAGGTGAAAATTACGTTCTGTGACATGAAATATATTACTTGAGTTGACAACAGCTATGATCGTTACTCTACATGGAATAAAACCTTCATTTGTAAATGAGCATTAACTTGCAGAAAAGCAATATTATCAGCCAAACCATAACCAAGCTTGTTAAACTAATGGAAAATTGTTATCCACAAGCTAAAACAAGAGCTGACTGTATGTTACCTCAGTGTTCGGTCTAATTCACCATTTATCTGAAAAATTGAGGAACTTCTTGTGGACTTTCTGTCTGAGACGGGCAACCCCCCTCCTGGTTCACAGTGGTACCTGTCGAGCTGTGAATCTATGTTGTGACCAGGACAGACGATGAATGAGTGATAGTGACTGAATTATGTGCTCTTCATTCTGCTTTGTAACAGAAATATAAATAATTTATTTGTATTTTCGTACGTTTTCAGGCAGATATTGAGTTTTTATAGTGACGTTACTGTTAATGTCACTAATTTCATTAATTTAAAATAAAGATTCTAATTATGCTCTGAATGTATTCGTTTTTAAATCTTTTTTGATAATAATAAATAATAATTATTTGCATTAATAAAAAAAAAAAGATTATCAGTTAATTAAAAATCTATTAAAAAAAATCAAAAGTAACTCATTTTAGCACAGCTGAACATACACAACATCCATGTACCACCTTCTCATATTTAGCCAGTGCTGATCGACATTTTCAGCGGTAACAAGGAAAAATGGCGGGTCATATCAGCTGTCATTAACTAATGTTAGTTCCATGACTAATTTGATACTGGATTTAGATTGGATGAAATGCTGTGAAACCCCATCCTGTGCATCCCTCCTTTGTTAGGTCCCAAGTTCAAAACTCCTTATTAAGACAGTTTGCCTCTGTGTCTTATGCATACTGTGTGTTTATTGTTTAAAAAAAGAT
>NW_019504085.1:0-2090 GCF_002814215.2 Seriola lalandi dorsalis
TTTTTTTTTCTTTGCAAATAACTCAATTAAATTGACATTTCACGACTGACAGGGGGAAACGCACATGACTAAATATGTATCGCTTTTTAAAAAAAAACATTTCATCTGTACTCGGGGACTAACGATAAAAAGTTGATGTGAATAGTGAACATTATTTTAGGAAATCTTTCATTTAAAATTACTGTTTCTGACGGTTAAACTGAAAAGGAGATCATTCTTTCAAGTCTGGCTCGACTTTTTTTTACCTTTGGCAGGAGTAAACATTTAAAAGCAAGCTCTAAATATTATTATTATTATTATTATTATTATCATCATAATTATTATTATCATTATTATTATTATTATTATGATCATAATTATTATTATTTTTATCATTATTATTATTATTATTATTATTATTATCAGTGTTTGTGTAAAGCTGATGCTTTTCCAACTTAATAATTAACGCATATCAAAGCCAGTAATCATAAAGACTACTTCAGGCGAAATAGTGTTCTCCTCTTCTGTTTATTGAACGCATGTATATGTATGTATATTTTTAAGTTTCTAGATTCATGGGACCTTCCACAGGTATGAACATGACCGGCATGGGCAGTCTCACAGGAATGGCGGACGCCACCAAATCCATGCCAGCTCTCCACGCTGCGCCGAGGAGGAAACGGCGCGTCCTGTTCTCGCAGGCTCAGGTCTACGAGCTGGAGAGGAGGTTTAAGCAGCAGAAATACCTGTCGGCGCCTGAGAGGGAGCACCTGGCCAGTATGATCCACCTGACGCCGACTCAGGTGAAGATCTGGTTTCAGAATCACCGGTACAAGATGAAGCGCCAAGCCAAGGACAAGGCAGCGCAGCAGCTGCAGCAGCAGCAGCAACAGGACGGTAACCTGTGCCAACAGCAGGCGCAGTCCCCGAGGCGCGTAGCCGTGCCAGTTCTGGTGAAGGACGGTAAACCGTGCCAGAACGGCTCCAACACGCCGACGCCGAACCAGCAACAGGTACAACAGAGCCAACAACAAAGCCAACAACAGAACGGAGCAGGAGTCGTGCTCGCATCCTCGACCAGCAGCCTCACCCAGCATCAAAGCCAGCAGCAGGTGAACGCTTTGGAGCTGGAGGAGATGTCGCCCAGCCCCCCCTCACTGCACAGCCAGCTCAACATGGCCCAGATAGACACATCAGCTGTAGATTACACCAGTAACATGGTCAGCTCAAACCTCCTCTACGGCCGAACGTGGTAGGACCTAATACAGTACTGTCACTTTCCACTTTTTCTATGTGAACCTGCGGATGAGCCCATGCAAGAGCAATATATATATATCTATATATGTATCTATATATATGGATATATATATCTATATATATGTTGTGTGAAGGCTGAAAATGGGGGCCCTTTGGTGCTGGAGGGGACAAGGCGCACCAGCTGATCAGGGCACATTTTCTTGACATCTCTGAGAGGAGAGTCTATTTTTGAACATTACAGAAATGGCTGCCCTTGAAAGCAATTATGTCGTTTCTGGACCTTTTGTAATCCATGTTTTGGACCTTCCTCATGATGTTTTAAACGTAGTCTATGTTGTTGAAACAAAAGGAATGCTGCTTCACTTGAGTTTGGACTGGGGGGAAAGGTGGGATCAGGTTTGAAGTACACTAAACCACCACTCCTTCTTTGCGGTGATAACCTGGTATTTTATCATATTAATATTGTAAACTAATGTATTCATTTAGACTTATTGAATAAAGTAGGGACTTGTATATTTGGCTAACACACAAGAATGCGTTTAACTGTGTAATAATCGTTATTGCGTCCACTTTTATGTTTTCTTTATTCTTTTGTAAGTTAAAAAGGAACAAATGCGTGATGGCTGCTGTATATGTTTCAAAACCAAGTGAACGTTAACAATAAATAACTTGACGTGTGAGAGCTATTCCTGAAGAAGTAATTTTTTAAAAGGGATCTGTTTTGGAGTGCATTTTCATTATGTTGTGATTGAGACCAAATTGAGGTCGATGAGGGAGCCAGCATTGTTCAGGTGACATTTTGGAGGGCTGCCTTTCATGGAGGATGTCTGCAAGAATCTAAGACCTGGAAATCA
>NW_019504086.1:0-307 GCF_002814215.2 Seriola lalandi dorsalis
TGTAGCTGAGGTGAAGGAGAAACAGCAGGTGAGCTGGACAGTAAATGCTTACTCACTGTAATGGATCTTAAAGAACAAATAAACATGGTGAATGTTGCTGACATGTGTCATCTGTGCTCCAGGCTCGTGAGGAGTATGATGATGCGCTGAGCTCTGGTCAGCAGGCCTTCCTGTTGGAGGAGAGTGAGCAGAGTCCAGATATATTCACCCTGAGTGTGGGCAGTCTGCCTCCAGGAGAGAGCGCCTCCATCCGGCTGGAGTACGTCACTGAGCTGGCTGTGCAGGCTGATGACGGGCTGAGGTTTTG
>NW_019504087.1:0-370 GCF_002814215.2 Seriola lalandi dorsalis
GTAATTAACAAGCTAGCTAGTTAGCTAGTGCTACTTACATTTAGCTGCAGTGTCTGTGTGACACACAGGAGCAAAGACTTGAGGGCGGAGCCACTGATGGAGTGAGGCAGACCAGACCTTAGAAATGGTACAGTCCACTTTAGGGGTGTCACAAGATTCTTCCAGAAATGAATATGAGAAATATATTGTAATATTTACAATTACAGGGAAGAAGATTATATAACCTGCTACACCTCTTTTGGGGTGCGTGTTTTAATTCTGTCTGATTCTGACTGAACACAGTTGCTGCTGAATGAGGGACACATGAGGGACTAACTGTTAATTACATGTTGCTTAGCAACAGCAACACTGCCAAAAATCATGAGTGTGA
>NW_019504088.1:0-501 GCF_002814215.2 Seriola lalandi dorsalis
GTGTGTGTGTGTGTGTGTGTGTGTGTGTGTGTGTGTGTGTCTCCCCTTGTGGCTGTTTGTGTCGAGGGAGGGGAAACTTAAATCAGCAATTAAGGTAAATAATTAACGAGCTGAAGGATGTATTATTAATGAGACTGACGGCCTAATTGCCCTCCGCTCTAAATGGACAGATAACACCTGAAGATAGAGAGAGAGAGGTGAGGGGGAGGAGGGAAGGGAGGGATAGAGGGAGGACAAAGGCATTTGAAGAGAAGGAGGAAGACTAAAAGGAGGGAGGAGGAGGAGGTGTGTACAGAGTGACACCAAATAAACAAAAGAAGAAGATAAAGGAGAAGTAGAAGAAATAATAATAATAATGTGAGAGGATAGAGAGATGAACAGAGAGAGAGAGAGTGAGAGAGAGAGAAGAATACATTGGAGGATGTTTATGTCATCCAGTGGATGAATCCAAGCTCTGCTCATGTAGCAGAGCGAAGGTTAAACTTAACTTAAAGTATTTTG
>NW_019504089.1:0-361 GCF_002814215.2 Seriola lalandi dorsalis
TCCAGCAGATGTTGAAACTTTCCTCTGAGACTCTGCTCCATGTTGACATGATGGATCACATCATTTCTGCTGATTCATCAGATGCAAATTCATGCTGCCACTCTCCTGTGCTGCCACATCCCAAAGGTGTTCTACTGGATTCAGATCTGGAGACTGGGGGGTCAACTGAACTCACTGTCATGTTGATGACACCAGTTTGAGACATGGAGCATGATCCTGCTGGAAGGAGCCATTAGAAGATGGTGAACTGTGGCCATGAAGGGATGAACATAGTCAGCAACAATACTCAGATAGACTGAGACAATCAGACCATGATTGATTGGTACGTTCCCCACACCATCACACCACCACCACCAGCCTG
>NW_019504090.1:0-437 GCF_002814215.2 Seriola lalandi dorsalis
ATCTACTTCCTGGAAATATTCAAAAATTGTTTTTTCACAGAGTTGGGGGTTATAATCTGAGGGGTGAGTTCAACTTAAAACATCAGCGGGCACGTACAACATTAAAAAGTTTTTGTCTGTCAGTTTGTGGAGTGAGGCTGTGGAACAGACTGGGTGTGGAGCTCAGGCAATGTCCGAGCATGATCCAGTTTAAAAAGTGGTACAAACACATGGTTTTCACGAGGTACAGGGAGGAAGAAGGGCTTTAATAATCGGGTGTTTTCATAAATGATAAATGATTTATGTATTTGTTTATTTAATCTATTTATTTTCTTCTACTTTATGTAAATATATATGTTTGGGAAGAAAGACTGATAATTGAGTTGTGGAGAAGGGGTAGGTTTAAATAAGCATATGCTTCATCCTACTCCTTTTCGGACATGTTGGGTTAACATTAT
>NW_019504091.1:0-372 GCF_002814215.2 Seriola lalandi dorsalis
ACACAGACTGTAAATAAAGATGGACGTCGCCTCTGTGACGTCACCCACAAGTTTCTGAAGCTCAGAGTGAGCTGCCCTACTGTTGCCATCTTGGCAGTGTCTGACTCCGCCCCCTAACTCCCAGCCAATCCAAATATGGTCAAAGAGGAGGGGCGTGGGCGGAGCTGAGACTTTGGTGCATGTCGATTTGTGACAAGCATACGCTTACCCACCTGTCACTCAAACAGGCCACGCCCTCAATCCTCCATAACTGTAGTCCTGTAAGCAGGTGAGTTATATAAACAGGTGAGTTATATAAACAGGTGAGTTATATAAACAGGTGTCATGAAGGAGGAAATTAGCTCTAGAGACAAAAACAGTTTCTGTACCAGG
>NW_019504092.1:0-716 GCF_002814215.2 Seriola lalandi dorsalis
AAACTGAAAAATGTACTTGCATTGAAAATAAACCACAACTGTGGAAACACACTTAAGACCTCCAGGCTCAGATTTAACCACCACCACCACCCCTCCCCCTCTCTATGTCATTTCTACCAAGTACAACAAGTGTTATATTACAAAAAAAAGTCTTGCAGTCTGAAGATATAACATGAAACTTAAAAACAAGCAGAAGCTAACATTGCTCAGTCGGTCTGACAGTGAGGAATTTGTTTCCACCCTGATTTACTTTATTTGGTACAGACTCAATTGGGTTTCTTATTGTATTGATTAATTATTGCTAATTTGTTAAAGCAAAACTGTATAACTTGTGGAACACGTGACACCAGAGAGTGGCGCAACAAAATTCATTCACATGTCATCAAAGAACAAATTATGACAATCAGGAGGAAGTTGAACAGCGAAGTGAACTAAACACTGTCAAATAAATGTAGTGGAGTAGACAGACCAATATTTGTCTCACTGCTCATGACGGAGCGCCAGTGATAAATTTATATAATGACCTCTTATATTTGTAATGAAATGACAAGTCAACACTGGAAGAGAAAGGGCGGGCTTTAAGCTAACCAACATTAGTTAGCTAAAACTATAACTTAAGGCTAAAGTTAGAAACAAGCTAACATTAGCATTTATCCATAGACGCTTGACACACTATAATTAAGAACCTCTGAAGGTACACTGTAAAAAAAAAAAAA
>NW_019504093.1:0-494 GCF_002814215.2 Seriola lalandi dorsalis
GAATTTATCTTTAGAACCTTCTTCATGGTTCATTGGTTTCTTTTTTGATTCAGTGGTTCTGGTACTTGTCTGCTTTCTTGGTTCCTTCTGTTTTCATGGTATCTTGGTGTAGGCTCTTTCTTTGGTTCTTTTGATCACCCTTTAATCCCCCAGTTCCTTATTAGTTCATTTTTTTCAACTCCTTCTGTGATGCACTGGTTCCCAGTGTAATTTCTTGGTTCTTGGGTTTGTTCTTTAGTTCCTTTAATTCCTCCTTAGTTCTTTGTTCCCTCTTCTTTTCCATTTGTTCACTGGTTTGCTTTTCATTTTCTTGGTTCTTTGATTCACTGGTGTCTTATAGTTCCATTACTCTGTTACTCGGTTCCTCACTTCATCCTTCAGTTCCTCCTTCTTCTCTACAGTACTTTCTTTGGTTCTCTGGTTCCTTCCTTCCTTCCTGTGTTCTCTCCCACATTAGGATACGGACATGAAACTCTAAAAGGCAGAAATCTCTG
>NW_019504094.1:0-534 GCF_002814215.2 Seriola lalandi dorsalis
CTTCATCAGTGAACTCAGAGTTCTTCGTTAATTCAAGCCTCAACAGCAAAATCAGTTCAAATCCATCAGTGAAGCAGAGACACAGAAACAGACTGATCTGTCTCCACCTGCTCCGTCACCTGCTCCACCTGTACAACAGGAAGCTCTGGGTGACAGTGTAGTCAGGTTAAACCACAGGTGAAGCAGCCAGCTACGTGTCTTCAGACGTTCACAGAAGTCAGAGTCTGACCCAGTCCATGTTTCCCTTCACCTGTCCTGATGCTGCAGGTGAGCAGAGCTCAGGTAGGAACCTGTACTGTTTATTTTCCAGCTGATTTTATTTTTAAATTAAAAATTTCAGATCTGTTTCTTTAGTTAACGACGTACCCAACACACTGCCGCCTGTTCGAGTCCCACCTCTCTGCGGTTCACCGTCTCATAACAGAACAAAATGTCCCAGAAATATTTCAAAATAAAGCAACACACTCCTCAGCTGCAGAGCTGCTGCTGCAAGAGACACAAGCACGCACGCCATGACACACACTCACAGAAAGC
>NW_019504095.1:0-1144 GCF_002814215.2 Seriola lalandi dorsalis
AGGCATAAAAAGTCATAGTATAGTAAGGCATAAAAAGTCATATTATAGTAAGACATAAAAAGTCAAAGTATAGTAAGGTATGAAAAAATCAAAGTAAGGCATAAGTATGTCATAGTATCGTAAGGCAAAACAATCATAGTATTGTAAGGCATAAAAAGTCATAGTATGATAAGGCAAAAAATGTCATATTATAGTAAGGCATAAAAAGTCATAGTATAGTAAGTCATAAAAACGTCACTATAGTAAGGCATAAAAATGTCATATTATAGTAAGGCATAAAAATGTCATATTATAGTAAGGCATAAAAAGTCATGTTATAGTAAGGCATAAAAATGTCATATTATAGTAAGGCATAAAAACTCATGGTATATTAAGATAAAGAATTTCATATTATAGTAAGGCATAAAAAGTCATAGTATAGTAAGTCATAAAAACGTCATAGTATAGTAAGGCATAAGTCATAGTATGGTCAGGCATAAAAATGTCATAGTATAGTAAGGTATAAAAACGTCACAGTATAGTAAGTCATAAAAACGTCATAGTATAGTAAGGCATAAAAATGTCACATTATAGTAAGGCATAAAAAGTCAGTATAGTAAGGCATGAAAATGTCATATTATAGTAAAGCATAAAAATGTCATATTATAGTAAGGCATAAAAAGTCATATTATATTAAGGCATAAAAATGCCATATTATAGTAAGGCATAAAAAGTCATAGTATAGTAAGGCATAAAAATGCCATACTATAGTAAGGCATAAAAAGTCATAGTATAGTAAGGCATAAAAATGTCTTGTTATAGTAAGTCACAAAATGTCATAGTATAGTAAGGCATAAAAATGTCATATTATAGTAAGGCATAAAAATTCAGAGTATAGTAAGGCATAAAAATGTCATATTATAGTAAGGCATAAAAACGTCATATTACAGTAAGGCAAAAAAGTCATAGTATAGTAAGTTATAAAAATGTCATAGTATAGTAAGACATAAAAATTCAAAGTATAGTAAGGTATAAAAAAATCAAAGGAAGGCATAAGTATGTCATAGTATCGTAAGGCATAAAAAGTCATATTATAGTAAGGCATAAAAAGTCATATTATAGTAAGGCATAAAAATGTCATATTATAGTAAGCCATAAAAAGTCA
>NW_019504096.1:0-846 GCF_002814215.2 Seriola lalandi dorsalis
TTGGGAATTTTCTAACAACAACCTCATCTTTATTCCTATTTAATATAAGAAATGATGCACACCGTACAAGCATAGACTTCAATAACACACTGTACGTCCAACATTTTAACAGTGGCTTGCTATATCAACTTCATTAACCTGCCCTCTCAACACAACATGTGTATTTCAATGACAGCTTCAAAAACTGAGTTCTGCTCAACAGATGTTCCATACTGTCATAACTACTGTTTTCACTATTGTTCTCTGAAAGAGTCGTCTTGATTGCTGCAAGTCAATCGACCTTTAGATCCACTCTCCCTCCTGAGCGACATGTGATAAGGCACGATGACCACACAACAAAATCCACAGATCAAAAGGCTAAGTATTAAATGTTAGGAATGTTGTCATGTGAACACCATTGCAAACTGTTGCATTACTGGCTTTGGGTACGCTTTTTTCCGTAATTTGAGGCCTCCCTGCAAAGTTGCCTTTGCCCCAGGGGGCTCAGATTAAGACATCTTACTCATCAATGTGGTGTTGCACAATGGTCGCAGCAAGGCTTAAGTGGCCTCCTGCCAACCCTGACATGCAGAACAGTACCGGCCCGCTCAACTGCTTGCAGGTTCAATTGCAGCTTGCAGCTTTAATTATTATTAGGTGCAAGAGACCTATTGTTTATGTAGAGTTCCACACACTCAAAATAGAGGTACCAGTGTGTATCTAAAAGGGCACAAATGCTTGTCGCTGGGGGGGTACCCTTTTGAGAGACAACTGTGTACCCTTCAGTGCCGGTCCATTTTTGTACCTTATCAAATTGTACCTGTTAAAATACAATTGTGTACCCTGCAAGACATAAAAGTACCTTTT
>NW_019504097.1:0-376 GCF_002814215.2 Seriola lalandi dorsalis
AAGTTGCAGAAGTCCTGACGGCTGGTTTTAAGGCTCAGTTTCTGAATACAGGCTGTGTGCATTTCTCTGTGGACTGAGGCTTTGATACTTTCACAGTATTAATATAGAAGCTAGACCTGATCTATAATCAAACAACACATGGACATCTACCTTTAGACTCTATGGGACCTTCAATCAGTTGTTTTGGGAGCCTCGGTTAATTGAAGGAAACATGCATTTCTGGATCTGGATCCTCTTTTTCTTGAATCTTTTCCCTTTGAAACAGTTAAAGACAATTTACTTATCTGGGCTGGTGTCCTCCTCTAAATGCCGAACTCTAATTTAAAAACAACTTTTGTGTTCAGTCAGACAAGCTGAGGAAAAATATTGATCTCTG
>NW_019504098.1:0-1024 GCF_002814215.2 Seriola lalandi dorsalis
ACTGGACCAAATGATTTCATAAGAAGTCAGATGTCAGTCCGTGCTGCCGCCACACGATGGCAGAAAAGCTCCACCGAGCGCTTCCTGCTGCCGCTCCGAGTGAAGCGAGTCAGACGAGTCCACCTCACTCAGCAACTCAAAGTCGCCTCAGCTTCTACATCATGTTTGAAAGGACCCCTGGGGTCAAATAATGTTAGTATAACCTTTTATTATTTTATTATTACCACATATATAACATATCTTTATCAGTTAATTATCACTGATTTTCTTACAGGGTATTCATTTTTCAGTGTGTAAGATCAAATCAAAGATGAAGACAAATGTTCCTCACAGCTTCTCAAAGCTAAAAACAAAGTCAAATGATTTATTTAGTTTAAAAAAAACTCTTCATTGTTTAGTTTTTCATTTTTCACAGGAAAGTTTCAAAGAAAAAGTCCAAATCTGAGCAGCAGACGTCCAGAGATCCTGGTTGAACTCCAAACACACTAGATCCTACATTTCCCATGATGCAACTTGATAACATCTACGTTTTAGACTTAAGATTTTCTCGGGCTCCTGAGGAGACACACGAGTGATTATGTTCCTGTTTCCACAGGTTGATTAGTGCGTTATTAGTGGTGGAGCTCCTTTAACAAGCAGCACAAACACCCAGAGACTGAGCTGATGATGTGACACACAAACAGCTGGATGTGACACACAAACAGCTGGATGTGACAGTGTGGTCTGAGCATCGACAGACAGACACAGCAGAAGCATGGAGGACGGCGTGAAGGGGAATCAAGTCACGTGACTGAGGGGACGCCAAATTCTCCAGGTTGAGCCTCCAAGTTTCAGAAACGCATCGACCGCCTGACGACCGCCTGACGACCGCCTGACGAATCAGCAGGTCACAGGTACGACGGTGGGAGACGACAGGACCAGATGTTTATGGAAGAACGAACAAATCTACACGACCACAAACAATGAGCCGTGACGAGAACAGCGGCGTGTCGTCTACACAGGAAGCGTCTGTGCTTCAGTCCTC
>NW_019504099.1:0-590 GCF_002814215.2 Seriola lalandi dorsalis
AGACAGAGTTGATCAATAACCAGATACAGACTCAAAGTTTGGACTGTGCACTGTGGTACAAAGATCTGCAGCCCGCAGAAAAACCCACTTCAGGAACAAACACACAGAGACCAACAACAAAACATTTAGTTTAAAAAATGACGAGTCAATGTCGGGAACTGAAAAATAACTGATTTAGAAATGCAGAAAAAGTAGTTGCTTTGTTTGATTTGAGTCTCCAGCATGTGGATACAGACACTTAGACTCATATGATGTTATAATAATAATATAATCAGTAAATCAGTTTTAAACCTGTTTGTCCAGATGCATGTGCGTATGTTGAACTGTGGATCAAAATGGCCGACATCAGATAACTTTATGTCCCACAGGAACAAAATGGCCGCATTGGAACATCTGCCACACCTTCATTTCTCTTGTCACAACAAACTTTATTCTCTCCCTTCAAACTGACTGAACAGGTGACTTCACCTTCACCTTTCTCCCTCATGAAATAAATCAGAGCCACAGTGACGACTTCAGAGGAGGAAACACACAGAGCACAAAGTGAAAGTAAAGACAGAGACATTAGAAACACTGACAGGAATTAGAAA
>NW_019504100.1:0-487 GCF_002814215.2 Seriola lalandi dorsalis
TAGTATAGTAAGGTAAAAAACATCATAAAAGCGACATAGTATAGTAAGGCATAAAAAGCCATAGTTTAGTGTGTCATTAAATGTCATATAAAAGTCATAGTATAGTAAGGCATAAAAAGTCATAAAAACGAATTAGTATAGTAAGGTAAAAAACATCATAAAAGCGACATAGTATAGTAAGGCATAAAAAGCCATAGTTTAGTGTGGCATTAAATGTCATATAAAAGTCATAGTATAGTAAGGCAAAAAAGTCATAAATATTACACAGTCTATTAAGGAATAAAAGGTCATAAAAATGAAATAGTATAGTAAGGCAAAAAAAGTCATAAAAATGAAATAGTCTATAAAGGCATGAAAAGTCAGAGTTTAGTATGGCATTAAATGTCATATGAATGTCATAGTATAGTAAGGCATAAAAAGTCATAAAAACGACATAGTATAGTAAGGCAAAAAAGTCATAAAAATGACATAGTATAGTAAGGCAAAA
>NW_019504101.1:0-482 GCF_002814215.2 Seriola lalandi dorsalis
TGCATAAAAACGTCAAAAAACGACATAGTATATTAAGGTCAAAAAACGTCATAGTATAGCAAGGCATAAAAACGTCAAGAAACGACATAGTACATTAAGGTCAAAAAACGTCATAGTATAGTAAGGCATAAAAACATTAAAAAAACGTCATAGTATATTAAGGTCAAAAAACGTCATAGTATAGTAAGGCATAAAAACATAAAAAAAACGTCATAGTATATTAAGATAAAAAACGTCATAGTATAGTAATGCATAAAAACGTCAAAAAACGACATAGTATATTAAGGTCAAAAAACGTCATAGTATAGCAAGGCATAAAAACATAAAAAAAAACATAGTATAGTAAGGCATAAAAACGTCAAAAAAACATCATAGTATATTTAGGCGCAAAAACGTCAAAATACGTCAAAGTATATTGAGGTAAAAAACGTTATAGTATAGTAAGGCATAAAAACATGAAAAAACGTCATAGTATAGTAAGG
>NW_019504102.1:0-833 GCF_002814215.2 Seriola lalandi dorsalis
TATCATCTTTGTGTTATTTCTGAGTGTGTGTGTGTGTATCATCTTTGTGTTATTTCTGTGTGTGTGTGTGTGTGTTTGAGAAAGCTAGAGAAAGTGCAGCCTGTCCCTATCAGGACTGGCACTGGGGGTCTGTGGTTAAGGGAGGTGTGGATGGCTGGGACGGCTGGGTGTCGGCAGGGCCCCGGGGTGTGGCCCCGTCCGCGTCGCTGCAGATTTGTGGTCCACAGTAAGCATCTCCACACTCGCTGCCAAGACCCGAGTCAGCGGCTAATTAAAACCTTTCAGTGGAATCCCTGTGAAGTCGCAGACCCACCGACCCTCAGCCAGCAGCCAGCCACATACCTCTGCACGCCACAAACACACACACACACACACACACAACTGTGACCCAAAGACATCTTTGCAACAATAGACTGTGTTTGTCTCTACCCTGTAAATCAGTGGTTTCCAGCTGGTCTTACCTCACTCGTCCAAATCCCCTTAGACATCCAGTCCTGGTCGACACACTGACAAACATCCACACAACATCCAAACCTCTATTTGTTCAAACAAGTACAAGAACTTAGAGCTCAGTAAAGTGTGCAACTGAAACTATTTTTACAGCCTTACAGAGACTTTTGGAAACTCTGGACCTGTTTTATTTTGAAAACTCTGGGGTTGTGTTGTAGCCTGGACGGACAGAAACTAAGACCTTTGGAAACGATGATGTAGACACCCACCTCGCTCCCTGATTGGCTCTCATCAGTCTGGACTACCAGTGGTGAATACAACATGATAATGAATTACAGTGTTACTGACCTTGTTGTCTTTGCCAGCAGCTGTTGTTCACTTAC
>NW_019504103.1:0-446 GCF_002814215.2 Seriola lalandi dorsalis
TTGAGCGTTCAATGTTGCTAAACAGCTAAATGAAACATTCAGCGTTCCACATCCTTACAACGGTACATGATGGGTATCTGTACATTTCAGGTGACCTGATGAAGCCAAGGTCGTGGATGCTGTCCATTGAAAAAAATGTTGTGATGGGACCACATGACAACATTTTGAGCGGGTTGGCTGCGCTTTTCGCCAGCTTCTACAATCTCAATCTCCAGTACCCTGAGGACAGTTCGTGCACTTTGGAGTTTCCTCAAAGGTATAGTCATTTTAAAATTAGCATTTTATTGGATTCCTCCCTTGACCCCCTTGTTTAAAAGGATATTTCACTCAAAAATGAGAATCAAACTGACTGACTTTCATTTTTGAATGAACCATCCCTTTCTAATAAATGTTTACTTACCATAATTGCTTGTATTGCTTTTATGCTTATTAATTTAACATAAAAG
>NW_019504104.1:0-661 GCF_002814215.2 Seriola lalandi dorsalis
TTTTCCCATCAGTAAAACACGACTCTTTACTAACATCTAGTGGCAGCAGTGTGACACTACAGCTGGGTCACAAAGCTTGTTGCACTAATGTGCTTTAAATAGCAAGTTTATACATGAATTGGATGGAAAAACTATAAGCTTACAAACTGTTAGCCATCTGAGTTACAATTGATAAAATGTTATGTCTACATTAATCTTTATTTGAGGTTAAAGGTCAGTTAAAGAGACTTTTTAACCACTAGTTGCATTGCAGAGCATAAAAGTAGCTGATATATTTCAGATAGACAGATGAAAGCCGGGAACTACCCAAAGTCATTAGGATTTTTTTGTGGTACCTTGCATTCTTGTACCACTATTTATACAACAGTTGTCAGGACATGTCAGTAAAAGCCAAAAATGTCAATCTGCGAGTGGCGCTAGAGTCCGAGGATCTCTGAAGTCAGAAGGTTTTATCCTCTGGAGACTGTGACTGGCTGTACAAAGTGTTATGACAATCCATCCAGTGGTTGTGGAGATATTTCAGTCCAACAGTGGTGGAACGACTGATGGACTGGCAGACATTGCTCTAAGAGTCAGACGGTTTTGTTGACTGTACTGTACAGTGCAGCTGGATCTTCCTCAGTTTCCTGACTTATGGTTCTGAGAGGAGACAAAATAAATA
>NW_019504105.1:0-822 GCF_002814215.2 Seriola lalandi dorsalis
AGGAGGGACGACAGAGACTGATCCCAGCTGTGAGGAACTGCAGGAAGGCTCGGTGAGTCCACATGTGATTATCATGAATCATTATGGAGATTAGTTGTGAAGTTTTTCAGATAAAAACTATAAAATTCTTCTCCTTAAAATAGAGTTTCACTGTGTCCGTTGTATTTTGTCACAGAAGTTCTTGAGCTGTTTCAAATGCTGAATATTGATGTTTCAGTTGTGTTTATAGTTGTCAAGTTAATGAACAGTTATTGTGTTTATGTCTAATGATTGATTCATCTTCCTCTGGGTGATGGAGACGAAGGAAAACCTGATCAAACAAATGAAGAACTGGTCGAGGTTTTATCACAGCAGCTTTTTATCTAAGTTTAAATGATGTATTTGTTTTAATGTTTTTTTCTAAACCTCTTTTTAATTTGACATTTATTGATGGATTCATATTCATCTGTAAATTATTAGAATTTAAATATCAGTTAATAAAATACGTAGTAATCTCGTCTGTTTCTGGATTGATGAATTCATTGGTAACATCTTGATGAGTTCCTGTTGTTATTGTTTCTCTAATGGAATAGTTAAAAAGCATTTCCATGAGTCTGGAGATGGAGATCCTACAGACTGAAAACATCTTTCTGGTGACATTAATTCAACTTTATCACTTTGTGTTTTTGTGCTGAAAAAGAGTGAAAACTTCACTCAGTCATCTGAGACGCACATCTTCATATGAAATAATAGAAATATTAAACAGGTGCGATCAGCTGATGTGTTCATCTTTACCGAGCTGATGATGGTGACGCTGACAGCAGCAGGTATCAAACACAGATC
>NW_019504106.1:0-1466 GCF_002814215.2 Seriola lalandi dorsalis
GCCTTTTATTCCTTATTATACTATGACGTTTTTATGATGTTTTATGCCTTATTATACTATCACATTTTTATGACTTTTTATGCCTAACTATACTATGACATTTTTATGACTTTTATGCCTTACTATACTAAGACTTTCTATGCCTTAACATACTATGACATTTATATGACTTTTTAAGCCTTACTATACTATGACATTTTCATTACTTTTTTTGCCTTATTATACTATGACGTTTTTATGACTTTTTATGCTTTACTATACTATGACTTTCTATGCCTTAATATACTATGACATTTTTATGACTTTTTAAGCCTTACTAAACTATGACAGTTTTATATAATACAACACGATGACATTTTTATGACTTTTTGTACCTTATTGTACTATGACGTTTTTATAACTTTTTATGCCTTATTATATTATGACATTTAAATGACTATTAATGCCTTATTATACTATGACATTTTCATTACTTTTTTTTGCCTTATTATACTATGACATTTTTATGACTTTTTATGCCTTACTATACTATGATATTTTCATGACTTTTTTTACCTTATTATACTATGACATTTTTATGACTTTTTATGCCTTACTATACTATGACTTTCTATGCCTTAATATATTATGACATTTTCATTACTTTTTTTTGCCTTATTATACTATGAGGTTTTTATGACTTTTTATGCCTTACTATACTACAACTTTCTATGCCTTAATATACTATGACATTTTTATGACCTTTTAAGCCTTACTATACTATGACATTTTCATTACTTTTTTTGCCTTATTATACTATGACGTTTTTATGACTTTTTATGCCTTACTACACTACGACTTTCTATGCCTTACTATACTATGACATTTTTATTACTTTTTAAGCCTTCATTACTTTTTTTTACCTTACTATACTATGACTTTTTATGACTTTTTTTTGCTAAACTATACTATGACCTTTTTATGACATTTTATGCCTTATTATACTATAACATTTTCATGACTTTTAATGCCTTATTATACTATGACATTTTCATGACTTTTTTTTGCCTTATTATACTATGACATTTTTGTGACTTTTTATGCTTTACTATACTATTACGTTTTTATGACTTTTTATGACCTTTAATGCCTACTATACTACGACGTTTTTATGGTCTTTTATTCCTTATTATACTATGACGTTTTTATGATGTTTTATGCCTTATTATACTATGACATTTTTATGACTTTTTATGCCTCACTATACTATGACATTTATATGACTTTTTAAGCCTTACTATACTATGACATTTTCATTACTTTTTTTGCCTTATTATACTATGACGTTTTTATGACTTTTTATGCCTCACTATACTATGACATTTTTATGACTTTTTATGCCTTACTATACTATGACTTTCTATGCCTTAACATACTATGACATTTATATGACTTTTTAAGCCTTACTATACTATGACATTTTCATT
>NW_019504107.1:0-684 GCF_002814215.2 Seriola lalandi dorsalis
CTAATTAAGCTAACTAGCCGCTTGATTTAATTGAAAAAGCTGTCTCTGGTGAATTTTATATGTTTTCCATTACAAACTTCAATTGAGAATCTTGTAAAAGGGTTCTTAAGTACACTCTTGATGGCCGTATACATAAAATCTAATCTGCCTTTCCCAGGCAAATCATCATCATCCTCACTAGCTGATGGTTCATGTAGAAGACAAGGGTACAGCAATGCTCTTCTACTGCAGAGTAGTAGATTTAGGTAGAGTTAGTTTTGATATTGTAAGTATGACAAGGAAAAATGTACAATCAAACAGTTTGGCTGCTTTGTGTAAAACAGAGGTGTCCAAACTTTTGAAGTTGAATGAAGCACTTTGTAGCTTCATTTGAATTTAAATATGATCGTATTGTTACTAAATTGCAGTCACCAGTGATGCCAGGGCTTTGACAAAAGAATAGCTGTCAGTTCAGGAGTAAGTCTGTGGAGTTTGGAAGTAGGTCACAGAGATGACAGTCAGTGATCTCGAACCTCTGTCTCCTCTTGTTCACTGTCAGAAGAGAAAATATTTACTCACAAATGAATGCACAAGAGTATCTCCTTTACTCTTTCCACATTAACAGAAAAAGATCAGTGATGTCAACACAGTCGCATATTTCACCATTTTGAGGGGGGTGGGGGGTGTCAGGCACACAGAGAGGCA
>NW_019504108.1:0-372 GCF_002814215.2 Seriola lalandi dorsalis
AGATTTTCTATGTATATAATATATAATGCAGGATGATATATATAGATCTATACTTCCATGGTATATATTACACTAATCCACAGTAAATATAATTTGTATAATGTTCAAACTGTTTATCTAATGAATGTAACCAAACTTTATATAATGGAGAATGTGTTTGATTGTGTAAAATATATCAACAAAAATGTGAAACAATTGACTAATTCTCTTTGAATAGTAAAAGACAATATAAAAAACAACTTATTATATTATGAATATAATAAGTTTTTATTACATTAGTTTGGTGGTAATAACTGTTATTTACAGTGCATCCAGAAAGTATTCACACCCCTTCACTTTCCCCACATTTTGTTATGTTACAGCCTTATTCCA
>NW_019504109.1:0-462 GCF_002814215.2 Seriola lalandi dorsalis
GTCATAGTATAATAAGGCATACAACGGCAAAAAACAACATAGTAAAGTAAGGCAAAAAAAATTGAAAACATGTCATAGTATAATGAGGCATATAACGTCAAAAAACGACATAAAAAAATATATCAAAATATAGTATAGTAAGGCAAAAAAATGTCAAAAAAAGTCATAGTATATTAAGGCATAAAACGTCATAGTATAATAAGGCATGAGACATAATAGTATAATAAGGCATAAAAGGCCAAAAAACAACATACTATAGTAAGGCAAAAAAGTTTTTAAAAAAATGTCGTAGTAAAGTAAAAAAAAATGTCAAAAAATGTCATAGTATAATAAGGCATACAACGGCAAAAAACAACTTAGTATAGTAAGGCAAAAAAAATTGAAAAAATGTCATCGTATAGTAAGGCAAAAAAATGTCAAAAAACTTCATAGTATAATGAGGCATAAAAGGCCAAAAAACTA
>NW_019504110.1:0-381 GCF_002814215.2 Seriola lalandi dorsalis
TAGAATATTTAGTTTATTGCTTTATTCACACATTTACTTTTCGTTTTCTTTTTTTTCCCCAGGGTTAAACCCCAGGGTGGTGTTGTTGGTTTTGATTTTTGTTTTTATTTGAGTTAAACTATAATTTAAGTACTCCCTCGCCTGCCACACAAGGTAAACATCACACCAGTAAATTATTTTGGAGCAAACCATTGATGCTAACTCACCAGGATACTCTGGTAATTAGAAGAAAACACCCGCCAGAGTTTCTCATGCGCTCCTCTTTCCTGCAGCTTGCAGTAGTTTTCTCTCTCTCTGGCGATACACCAGTTCAGTTTTAACTTATCTGAATCTTACTTTAAAATACTTATTTCACTCTTTCCAACAAAGACAACCATGTCT
>NW_019504111.1:0-673 GCF_002814215.2 Seriola lalandi dorsalis
AGGGCTCCTCCTCTGGTGGCTTCATGTTACAAGTGTTCAGGCACTGAGGGGTTTTTGTTCAGGTCTACTGATGATTTGTGTTATTGTGTGTCTCTGGCACAGTAATACACAGCAGTGTCTTCAGGCTGCACATTCTGTCCATTCAGAGTCACTGTTTTGCTGGAAGAGTCTAAGCTGATACTGAACTTGTTCTTTAGTGAGTCTTTGTAGTCTGTTGTGTATCCAGCAGCAGCGCTTCCAATCCACTCCAGTCCTTTCCCTGCAGGCTGTCTGATCCAAGCTGTGAAGTAGGTGCTAACAGAATAAGAGACCTGACAGGTGATGGTGAGACGTTGACCTGGCTGCACAGTCACAGTGGCTGGCTGTGTCAACTGTTCACACATCACACCTGTTAAAAAAGAAAATGTTTTGTTATAAATGGTCATGTTCTACAGCAAGAGAAGAAATGTTGACCATGACAAATCCAGAGAGACTCACAGGATCCAGCTGCCAACAGCAGCAGCAGAGCTACAGAAAACATGGTTTATGGTGAAGCTGACGAGCTGTGAACTCCACTGACAGTCTGATCTGAAGTTTTTATAGCTGAGTAACAAGGAAGGTCACTGAGTTTGCATAGAATCAAACACATGAAGCATCAGGGTTGGTCTAACTGGAGCCAATAGAAGAGTCTGTT
>NW_019504112.1:0-419 GCF_002814215.2 Seriola lalandi dorsalis
TTATCGGAGATGCACAGCTCTATATACAACTCACATAACTGGCTACTCACTCACTTCTTAAACTTGTAGCTGTTGCCTTGAACGCAGCATTACTAACCGGTGACGGGGATATTCAAGAATACATATGTTGGTCAGGGGAGACATCTATCTACAAGCTAGATTCATTCAGAAAAACTGTGAAAAAAAAGGCTTTTTACAACCTAAACAGAGCACGTCATTATGTCTTAGACTCACCGTCTTCCCGCCTCTGCCCTGAAGTGACGCCTCCATTTTGTGCTCAGAAAGATGACAAACAAGAGCAGACCCGCCAACGCAGCTGCAGATGGAGCATCACAGCGAGAGAGAGAAGTGAGGGAAACTAGTCTCTCGGTGGCTTTGGACTTTATCATGATGATATTCAAAACCTGGAACACTTTTAT
>NW_019504113.1:0-968 GCF_002814215.2 Seriola lalandi dorsalis
CCGTTAAATAGACTGTCGGTTGTGCATCTTTTCTGCTTCGCTTGCTTCTTGCTTCGCTTGCTGCCGCTGCTACCGCTGCTACGGTGACGGTTTCTGCAGGCTGCTGCCTGCTCCCCCAGGTCGCCGGTGTCCGGCCTACCCTTCTGGGCGCCGGGCTTAGCGAGAGCTGCCCCGTCAGGACTGTGTGTGTGTGTGTGTGTGTGTGTGCGCGCGGTTGTTTGTTGGTGAAGGGATGAATGGTCATATTCACTGACTGGCTGTGTGGACGAGTGAGCGTGTGCAGGGGTTAGATGGGACCAGGTATTTTTATGTCTCTTTGAATGTATTGTTTTGGGTTAATTGGTTGGTCATTTATCAATTAGTTTATTTTTATTGAACGACTGTGTCCATTGGTTACTTTCTTTATTTCTTTCTTTTTTGTTTGTTTGTTTGTTTAGTATCTTGTTTGGTTTGTTTGCTAAATTGTCATTAAGCTAATGGTCTAATTATTGTTTTCTTGTTTCATTGGGTTTCAGTCCTAGACTGGTAATATTGTTTTGTTTTGTTTTTTTTGGACAATTGTTAGTTTACATTTTTATAAGGGATTTGTGTTTATGTATCTTGTTGATTAATTGTGTTTTCCCTTCCCTCCATAGTTGCTGCGAGCCGACGGTGGTGGCGGTGTCCTGGGTGGTGGTTCCTCTTTGTGTGCTGTGATTCTGGATTTGGTTGCTTTGCACTTCACCTTTGTGTGTGTCACGTGAGCGTGGGGTGCCTTTTCTTGTTTTGGACTCCTTCCCCCCACATTGTCCCTCACCGTTGGTGAGCCTCAGCTATTGGAGCAGGGTGTTAATTATTAGTTCGGTCGTGAACTACCCTTTTTAACTTGTGAGACCAACTTCCAATAAACGTGTTCATTATTTTTGCTACCGTGAACCACGTCTCCTGCCCTTCCTTGTATTACTTACCTGTGTGCCTTCCTTTATAGT
>NW_019504114.1:0-849 GCF_002814215.2 Seriola lalandi dorsalis
CCTTACTATACTATGACGTTTTTTCACATTTTTTTGCATTACTATACCATGTCATTTTTTGGCGTTTTATGCCATACTATACTATGACGTTTTTTGGCGTTTTATGCCTTACTATACTATGACTTTTTTTTTTGATTTTATGCCTTTCTAAACTATGGCATTTTTTGGCATTTTATGCCTTACAATACTATAACGTTTTTTCAAGTTTTTTTGCCTTACTATACCATGTAATTTTTTCGCGTTTTATGCCTTACTATACTATGACGTTTTTTGGCGTTTTATGCCTTACTATACTATGACGTTCTTTGGCGTTTTATGCCTTAATATACTATGAGGTTTTTTCAAATTTTTTTTGCCTTACTATACTATGTCGCTTTTTTGGCGTTTTATGCCACACTATACTATGTCGTTTTTTCACATTTTTTTTCCTTACTATACTATGTCATGTTTTTGGCGTTTTATGCCTTACTATACTATGCCGTTTTTTCAAATTTTTTTGCCTTACTATACTATGACATTCTTTGGCGTTTTATGCCTTACTATACTATGACGTTTTTTCCAGTTTTTTTGCCTTACTATACTATGTCATTTTTTGGCGTTTTATGCCACACTTTATGTCGTTTTTTCAAATTTTTTTGCCTTACTATACTATGTCATTTTTGGGGCGTTATATACCTTATTATTCTATGACGTTTTGTACCTTACTATTCTATGACTTTTTGTCACATTTTTTTGCATTACTATACCATGACGTTTATTGGCGTTTTATGCCTTACTATACTATGACGTTTTTTCAAATTTTTTTGCCTTACTATACTATGTCGCTTTTTTGGCGTTTTATGCCTTACT
>NW_019504115.1:0-1076 GCF_002814215.2 Seriola lalandi dorsalis
TTTTATGCCTTATTATAATATGACGTTTTTTGACATTTTTATGCCTTACTATTCTATGACGTTTTTAGACGTTTTTATGCCTTATTATACTGTGACATTTTTTGACATTTTATGCCATACTATACTATGGTGGTTTTATGCCTTAATATACTATGACGTTTTTTGACATTTTTATGCCTTATTATACTATGGTGGTTTTATGCCTTATTATACTGTGACGGTTTTTGACATTTTTATGGCTTATTATACTTTGACGTTTTTTGACATTTTTATGCCTTATTATACTATGGTGTTTTTATGCCTTATTATAGTATTACGTTTTTTGACATTTTACGCCATACTATACTATGACTTTTTTATGCCTTATTATACTATGACATTTTTTGAAATTTTATGCCATACTATACTATGGCGTTTTTATGCCTTATTATATTATGACGTTTTTTGACATTTTATGCCATACTATACTATGGCGTTTTTATGCCTTATTATACTTTGACATTTTTTGAAATTTTTATGCCTTATTATACTATGGTGTTTTTATGCCTTATTATATTATGACGTTTTTTGACATTTTATGCCATACTATACTATGACGTTTTTATGCCTTATTATAATATGACGTTTTTTGACATTTTTATGCCTTACTATTCTATGACGTTTTTAGACGTTTTTATGCCTTATTATACTGTGACATTTTTTGACATTTTATGCCATACTATACTATGGTGGTTTTATGCCTTAATATACTATGACGTTTTTTGACATTTTTATGCCTTATTATACTATGGTGGTTTTATGCCTTATTATACTGTGACGGTTTTTGACATTTTTATGGCTTATTATACTATGGTGTTTTTATGCCTTATTATAGTATTACGTTTTTTGACATTTTACGCCATACTATACTATGACTTTTTTATGCCTTATTATACTATGACATTTTTTGAAATTTTATGCCATACTATACTATGGCGTTTTTATGCCTTATTATATTATGACATTTTTTGACATTTTATGCCATACTATACTATGGCGTTTTTATGCCTTATTATACTTTGACATTTTTTGACATT
>NW_019504116.1:0-748 GCF_002814215.2 Seriola lalandi dorsalis
TGATCTGAAATTAAGGGTGGATTCTTATAATTACAATCATAATTATTAGTTTAATATGTGTTTTGGACATTTTCTATTAGATAAATCCATTAATGTATTTTCTGTAACATTAATAAAATACAAGACTTTTATGCAAAGTTACACATAAAAACTCTAATTATGATTAATATGATCTAAAATTAACATTATTGTTGCACTGAGCCTGATCACCAGTTTCACAACAGTATTTTGACATTTTTTTAAAAAAGGTTAATCAAATGGATGGTTTTATTATTTTATTACATTAAATACCAATTAAATATCCAATATTTTTACATGAAATTATAAAATAAAATCCAACTAATAAATTCACTTGTTTTTAAGAAAAGAAAGAACACACCCTCCACCCCTCAACTTTCTACGGTTCTTATTTCTTTGAGGTTACTTACATCTCAATAAATAAAATAAATAAAAATGATCAATAAATCTCTCAGCGACTCTCAGGCAGGAGCCGCAGCCACATTTTATATTTCATCAGATATTTCAGCGCCCACAGTTCAGTTATGTTTACCAGTAAATCATCAGTTTTGATTTCTCTGAAGTAAACTTTCGGAAGTAGTGACGACACCCTGCACATCCGCTGACAGGTATATGTTCAAAAACTGCACAGATCATTAAACGATTGTAATGGATCAAAAGGATCCTGCAATTAAAACCCTTCACCTGTGTTGTAGAGGCTGATGTTTCAATATTGATCTGTGCTAATTAT
>NW_019504117.1:0-553 GCF_002814215.2 Seriola lalandi dorsalis
TTTTTTTGCCTTACTATACCGTGACGATTTTTCACATTTTTTGCCTTACTATACTATGGCGTTTTTATGCCTTGCTATACTATGACGTTTTTTGACTTTTTTTTGCCTTACTATAATTTGACGTTTTCATGGTTTACTACTAATATGTTCTTTCAAGAGTGTATTGGTGGTTCAGTGGTCAAAGCTCTTTCCTTTCAATGTGAAGGTTGTGGGTTCAAATCCTGGTCTTGGCATACCTTACTATACTATGAAATTTTTTGCCTTCCTATACAAGGATGTTTTTTGACATTTTTTTGCCTTACTATATTATGACGTTTTTATGCCTTACAATACTATGACGATTTTTGATCTTTTTTTTTTACCTTACTATACAATGACATCTTCATGACTTACAATACTATAACGTTTTTTCATATTTTTTTGCTTTACTATACTATGACGTTTTTATCACTTACTACAATACACTCTTTCAAGGCTATGTTGGTGGTGCAGTGGTCAAAGCTTTTGCCTTTCAACCAGAAGGTTGTGAGTTCAAATCCTGGCCTTGGCCTAC
>NW_019504119.1:0-1083 GCF_002814215.2 Seriola lalandi dorsalis
GCCATGCTAACAGCATGGTCTGTTTGTGAAGGAGGGGTCTTTGGTCTCTGTTCCCTATCAATCTGATAGTTTGATGGTGGAAAGAGTCGCAAAGTGTCAGTTAGGGGTCCGTAACTCTGCATGTCCTTATAATGAACTTCCTTAATGGCTTTTGACTGATGCCAGGCCACGTATGTACGCTACATATCCCCCACTCGGTCCAATGGTCGCTGTCCAGGGACCGTTGGACCGCCGAATCGAGGACATCGGTGGCATCAGGAACATGGCACATAACAACTGCTATCATGGTCAGAGTTGATGTCTTTTTTTTTTCAAAAAATGGGAACATAATAAAAACAATAACTAAATAAATGTACATGGTGTTATACAGTAGATGTATATACCTGAGAAGGGATAAACAGGGAACCTCTAAAGGTTACTATGTTGCTAAACTAATTGGACCTAGTTTCTCAGGGGTTAACTAGTCATACAGTGTTATCTAACATTTATCACATTATTTACACCAACTCAGTCTGTTGTGGTACTGACTAAGGTGTCTTGCACTGGGAAAGAGGGAAAAATATGTTTAGGTAAACATGTCAAATTGTGGGACCAGTATCCCAAAGAATAGCAGGCAATAGCACGGTTACCAGTTGTGTGTGAGCATAGAAAACCTATAGTATTGATAGCGGCATAGCAGTGTGTCCACTGCACCTGTGGTCTTGAGCAGGATCTTATAAGTGTATTTGCAGCCTGGTGAATCACCCCCACTTGTACATATTTTACGCAGTCGACAAATACCATACGTTTAAATGGCAGAGAGGATTGTGAAAGGTGGATTTGACTGAAGACACAACACCAGCTCTTTTCAACACAACCAATACTAAAGATTAACTGTTTATACTCGCACCTGGCACCTTAGGATGTTTCAAGTGTGCACTGTGTGAGGTTGAGACATTTGGGAGTTAGCTTTTCCTGAGTTTTGCTAATCTTGTTGTGGTGCACAACAGAAAGTTCATCTGAGAACATGCGAGGTCTTGAGCAGTGGGGACAGGACTTACAGGTAAGTCTTCCTGTGCTTGAACTGGCTTTTTCAGCTGTTTG
>NW_019504120.1:0-541 GCF_002814215.2 Seriola lalandi dorsalis
GGGGACACAGACAAAGGCAAGATGGCCGACTCAAAGCGGTCACTGTGACCACATGACCTGAACAAAGAAGACTACAAAGATGGCGGTAAACAAAGAAACTACTAAAATGGCCACTGAGACCACCTAGTGTGTGTGAGAGGGAAGGTGTGAGTTTCTTTGTTAGCCTAGCTCATGTAATCTAAAGGTACCAGGTTAGAGGGGGGAGGTTAGCTTCATGCAAGTTCTAGGACTGAGACGTACCGCTACGTGTGTGAACATACGAGTACTCGATTAACTGTACGACTGACCGTGACCTAAGCAAACATCGCAACAACAAGACATCAATCAACAAGTACATTAACAAAGTTAAGACTTCTGCTGCTTAGCTATGCTGTGCTGGGAGAGGTTAGGCCCAGTCCGTTAACGTTACCCAATCCTTGGAACAAGCAAAGAGGTCCTTTCCAGTGTTTTGTAAAATCCAGTGAGTTGGGAGGTTTCCTGGTGGAGTAAAGTCCTGTCTGGCTGTGTCGCTTGCTGTTATCTCCTTTGTTCTCCTCACAGA
>NW_019504121.1:0-477 GCF_002814215.2 Seriola lalandi dorsalis
GCCTGACCATACTATGACGTTTTTATGACCTTCCATGCTTTAATATACAATGATATTTTTCTGACATTTTATGCCATACTATACAATGACGCCTTTTGGCATTTTTATGCCTAATTACATTATTTTGTCTCATACCTTGGCATGTTATGATGTTCATAGGATCTTTTATGCCTTAATATAGAATGATGTTTTTTTGACGTTTTATGCCTTACTATACTATGATATTTTTTTGATGTTTTATGCCATACTATACTATGACGCTTTTTGGCATTTTCCTGCCATACTATACTTTGATGTTTTTTGGCATTTTTATGCCTAATTATACTATTTCGTCTCATGCCTTGCCATACTATGATATTCTTATGACCTTTTATGCCTTAATATACTATGATATTTTTTTGATGTTTTATGCCATACTATACTATGACGCTTTTTGGCATTTTCCTGCCTTACTATACTATATTTTTTGATGCCTGA
>NW_019504122.1:0-519 GCF_002814215.2 Seriola lalandi dorsalis
GATGATTTTTGACATTTTTTATGCCTTACTATACTATGATGTTTTTTGACATTTTTATGCCTAACTATACTATGACGTTTTTGACATCTATATGCCATACTATACTATGACGTATTATGCTATACTATACTATGACGTTTTTTGACAATTTTATGCCATATTATAATTATTTGTTTTTTGAGGTTTTATGCCATACTATACTATGACGTTTTTTGACGTTTTATGCCATACTATACTATGACGTATTATGCTATACTATACTATGACGTTTTTTGACAATTTTATGCGATATTATACTGTGATGTTTTTTGAGGTTTTATGCCATACAATACTATGATGTTTTTTGAAAATTTAATGCCATATTATACTGTGACGTTTTTTGACGTTTTACGCCATACTATACTATGACCTTTTTTGACAATTTTATGCCATATTATACTATGATATTTTAATACAAACTATACTATGACGTTTTTTGACAATTTTATGCCATATTATAATTATTTGTTTTTTGAGGTT
>NW_019504123.1:0-457 GCF_002814215.2 Seriola lalandi dorsalis
AAATATTTTTATGCCTTACTATGCTACGATGTTTTTTGATATTTTCATGCCTTACTATACTATGACATTTTTAAAATATCTTTATGCCTTACTATACTATGACGTTTTTTTTTTTATATTTTTATGCCTTACTATACTATGACGTTTTTAAAAAATATTTATGCCTTACTATACTATGAAGTTTTTTTATATTTTTTTGCCGTACTACACTATGATGTTTTTAAAATATCTTTATGCCTTACTATACTATGAAGTTTTTTGCCTTACTATACTATGATGTTTTTAATATTTTCAAGCCTTACTATGCTATGAAGTTTTTAACATTTTTATGCTTTACTATACTATGATGTTTTTAACATTTTTATGCCTTACTATACTATGACATTTTTAACATTTTTATGCCTTACTATACTATGACATTTGATGCTTTACTTTACTATGACCTTTTTTGACATTT
>NW_019504124.1:0-414 GCF_002814215.2 Seriola lalandi dorsalis
TGTCAGCGCATTCGTTTATTTGCAATAAGAGTTCTCCACTCAAAGTTATTCATTTAAACAAATATTTATTTGCTATTAAAGAATCAAAATCAGCATGTACATGGATCTCCTCTGATCTGAAAACCACAGTCTGCAAGCAGTTAGCTGTGGCCAACGTCCCAGAGAAGAGTGTCCATCTTAGCAGTTACACAGAGTTTTGTATGTATTTTTGTAACTATCTGATTGGTGAAAAGGTTGGGGAGAAACCATGGTTTAGACTCAGCTCTCCCTTCGTTGGTGCACAGGCTGGTCCCAGCCTCTTGGCACAGTGCCTCCTTCATCTGAGCTGTCCTCACCTAGAGAAAAAACCTACTCTCCCTTTTCCTGTAACCGCCTCTTCACCCTGTTAGGAGTTGTTTCTTACTTTAAACATCT
>NW_019504125.1:0-374 GCF_002814215.2 Seriola lalandi dorsalis
GCAATAATCACATCATCAGCATACAGACAATTTAAAAACCCAACTATAATGTGGAAGTTTAAAACCAATGAGATGTGTTCTCAGTTTGTGGAGGAGAGGCTTTATTGCCATGACTACAGCATGCCTGAAAGAGGGCAGCCCTGCCTGACACCCCTCTGCACTTTAAAAGGAAAAACTCAAACCACCCTTCATTTTTAGTACACTCTGTGTCTCCATACAAGGCCTGAATGTTCGCAATAAGACCTGAGCTGAACCCAGAACCCTCCAGCGTCTGCCAGAGATATTCATGTTCAACCCCATTAAATGCTTTTTCTTGGTCTATGGAAATAAGTTCCATTCCCAATGAACTGGAGAGGTCCAAAACATCACAAATG
>NW_019504126.1:0-462 GCF_002814215.2 Seriola lalandi dorsalis
ATGATACAGAATATCAGTTGTATTTCCTGCTGGATCTTTTCTCCCATGTGAAGGACTATGAGTCTAAAACAGGTCTGAGTGTCCTTCCAGCATTACAGTCAGTTTTCCAGTCAGCTCCTCCAGTCTGGATCATAGACCTCTCAAAGAGAAAGACCTCCATCCTCCTGGAAGTGCTGAAACTCCAACCAGAGAAGAAACAAGTGGAGCTGACAGGCTGGTCACATGAAGAGAGTAAAGTGAGGAGTTTCCTGCAGTGTCTGCCTCATATCTCACGGCTCAGGTAAATGGACTGTAGTAAACATGACTTCAGTTCACATGTGTGGAGCTGTGTTCTTACATCTACACCACCTCACTGTCAGAGTGGAGGTTAAGGTAACGTCTTCAATCAGCAGTCCACATGAACATTACATCATGAAGTGTAGTTTTACTGATGGGACATTTTTGACTCCACCCACTACAGCG
>NW_019504127.1:0-503 GCF_002814215.2 Seriola lalandi dorsalis
CACTAAGTCCCTCACTTTCCTCAGTCCCGCTTTCCACATCAGCCTATTGTACAGTGTGCCCCCTTCATGTGTGATTTTTGGATTCAAAAAAACTGGCTGTTCCCAGACCTGCCTTACATTCTTACAATCATATTTTACACATTTTACAAATTCCCCCCATGCTTCCAGCACCTCCTTATAAAAGTCAGGCAACCCATTCAACATTCCTTTCTTTAATTCCATAAACATCGCACTCTCTCCACACCCTCCACTTTTCTCAATCGCTTCTTTCAGAAAACCCTTCCATATTTGATCCTCCTTATTCCTTAGTTTCCTCACCATCATTTTCACTCTGAGTGCCTTCCTCTTCCTCTCTAGATTTATCAATTTTAGTCCTCCATCCTCATACTCATTTTCCATCACTTCCCTGGCTATCCTTACTCCTTTCCCGTCCCACAGAAACTCACTCACTAAACTTTCCACCTCCTTTAAAACTCTCTCAGGTACATCCAACACATTCATTA
>NW_019504128.1:0-629 GCF_002814215.2 Seriola lalandi dorsalis
GAACTGGCGACCGGTCTCTCTACTGTGTACAGACTATAAACTGCTGTCTAAAGTCCTGGCCAACAGACTGAAGACGGTGATGGACCAGGTCATACACAGGACTCAGACCTACTGTGTGCCCGGTAGGTCCATAGTTGACAATGTGTCACTGATTCGGGATCTTTTGGAAGTCTCTGGTTCTTTGGGTTTTGATGCTGGTCTGATTTCTCTGGACCAGGAAAAGGCTTTTGACCGGGTTGAGCACCGTTACCTCTGGAAGGTTTTACAGAGGTTCGGCCTCAGCCCTGGTTTCATTGCCAAGATTAAGGTTTTGTACGAGGACGTTGAGAGTGTACTGAAAATGAATGGTGGTTTGTGTAAACCCTTTAAAGTGACTCGGGGGATCAGACAAGGCTGCTCGATGTCTGGGATGTTATATGCACTTTCTATTGAGCCAATGTTGCACAATATTCGTTCTTTTATCAATGGTCTAGTTTTACCTGATTGTGATACACGTTTTAATTTATCTGCATACGCAGATGACATTATTGTTATTATAAAAAACCAGGATGATGTCACACAGTTGGGAAATATTGTAGACACTTTTGGGAGAATCTCAGCTGCACGAGTGAACTGGGCAAAGAGTGAGG
>NW_019504129.1:0-544 GCF_002814215.2 Seriola lalandi dorsalis
TTTCCTGACAGAAAGGACATTTAAAAGACACTGTGGGGTTGATCTTAGAGACCAAGCTGTTGACAGCCAGCGCTCCCTGCAGGATTCTCCACTGCAGATCACCTGACCTCTTATTTAAAGGCGGTTTATAAAACAGCCTCCACACAGGTTTACAGTGATCCTGCACCTTTAATTCCCTTCTCCACACATTGTCTGTTCTACCACTCAACTTTCTCTTGTTTAAAGCTTGTACACAGTATTTATACAGAGCTTTTCCATTGAGCATGTAGAGGTCTGCAGGTGCAGCATGTTTATAGACCAACAGTGGTCCAGTCAGTCCAGTCTGGTCTATTTTAAGACCCAGTTCAGGAAAAGGGTCCGTTCCATCAGGAGTGTCTATTCCAGAACAATAGTCCTGTATCATTCCTGATTCTTCTCCACTCAGTCTTTTAGTCCATGTGTTTAAAATGTCTCTGGTGTGACGATGTGACTTCAGGCCCAGTAGAGAAGCTACTGCCTCTGTGTTGTAAAGTCCTGGACCTGCAGCGTCCACTATGTGTCTCAG
>NW_019504130.1:0-368 GCF_002814215.2 Seriola lalandi dorsalis
ATAATGATGAAGCTGTAACTGTGACAGAGGAGGTTGAAGAGAGCATGTCTGGGGTTTGGGAACCTGAGCCTTCTTCATCCACTGGAGTGATGACAGAAGATTTTTCAGTCTGATCTGTGACAGCACTGTCCTGTTCCTCAACTGGCAGTGCTGTTGGCTTCTCAGTGCTAAACAATGAGGATACAGTAGGAGCTGCTATTGGTGCCTCAGTGCTGAATAATGATGAAGCTGTAGCTGTGACAGAGGAGATTGAAGAGAACATGTCTGGGGTTTGGGAACCTGAGCCTTCTTCATCTCCTGGAGTGGAGGTAGAAGATTTTTCTGTCTCATCAGTAACAGGAGAAACCGAGGGCCTTTCTGTCTGATCT
>NW_019504131.1:0-697 GCF_002814215.2 Seriola lalandi dorsalis
CACAGCAGGAGGAACAATATGAATTACAACAAGTTAAAAAGTTCCTGCAAACAACGAAAAATATGAAAAAAGTCCGAGTGGAAGAATATTTTACAGACAAAGAAGTGTTTATACGATCTGTCAGATCACAGATGAGCAGCAGAGGAAAAGGGGGTTATACTGACCAGGAAGTCTACAGACTGAAAAAACTAGTCCTGAGACTCAAACAAGAACTGAACAATGATGAAGACTCAGAAACAGTGTAAGACAGTCTGTTTTCTGTCTGTCTTAGTGTGTGTGGTGCTTCTCACATCAGAGGCCATGAGTGATTTTAAAGTCTCCACACTTAATATAAATGGAGGCAGAGATGTGAGGAAGAGAGCCAGTCTGTTTGAGCTGATAAAAGTGAAGAGTGTTAATGTGATGTTGGTTCAGGAAACACACAGCGACTCTTTAAATGAGACTGACTGGAGGAGGGAATGGGACGGGGAGGTGGTTTTAAGTCACTTAACTAAGACCAGTGGAGGAGTGGCACTCCTCTTCTCTAAAAACTTTCTGCCACAGTCTCATGTGGTGGAGGAAGTGATGAAGGGGAGACTGATGGTGGTCAGAGCCAAATATGAGCGTTTTACTCTTGTTTTTATTAATGTATACGCTCCCAACACAGGACCTGCCAGAGTTCAGTTTTTAAATGAACTAGCTGTGGTTTTAAGTCAGT
>NW_019504132.1:0-471 GCF_002814215.2 Seriola lalandi dorsalis
GTGTCACTGTGGACGAACAGCTTGTGCCATTCAGGGGTAGGTGCAAGTTTCTACAGTACATGCCAAGCAAGCCCGCCAAGTACGGCCTAAAGATCTTCTGGGTTTGTGATGCACGCATCCCCTATGCAATAGATGGTATAGTTTACACAGACAACCAGGGGAAGAGGTTCAGAAGAATCTGGGGGAAAACACTGTCCAGCAGTTGTGTAGTAGATTTAGAAACACAGGTCGAAACATCACCATGGATAACTTGTTCACCAGTGTGCCTCTTGCACAGCATATCTTGGAGAAGGATCTCACTATTGTGGGGACTCTACGTCAGAACAAGCCAGACATCGCTCCTCTGATGAAGCCTTCCAAGTCCAGGGAGGTTCACAGCGCAGAGTTTGGATTCAACGACAGCCTTACCATGGTCAGCTATGTCAGAAAGAAAGGAAAAGCTGTTGTGCTCCTGAGCACGATGCACCACGA
>NW_019504133.1:0-367 GCF_002814215.2 Seriola lalandi dorsalis
GTTGTGTTGCTGTTTGTTTTACTTCCTGGTTTTTCCCTCCTGTTTTGATTGCTGTCTCCGCCCTAATGTCTTTCACCTGTGTCTTGTTTCCTGTGTATTTAAACCCCGCCTCATTTCTCATGTCTTTGCCAGATTGTCTTTGTTACCCTAGTGTTCAAGCTCTCTCGCGTTTAAGTCCTGTTTGATTCCCCGTGTATGATCTGTTTTTGGTATTTTTGTCACCCTCGATTCTGCCTGTTCCTGATCTGCCCTTTTGCCTGGTTTGACTGTCTTTTTGGTATTTTGACCTCTGCCACGTTTCTTGGATTAAAGATTTGGATTTCGGACATTGTACTTCTGCCTGACTCTCTCTGCATTTGGATCCACA
>NW_019504134.1:0-1656 GCF_002814215.2 Seriola lalandi dorsalis
TGATAAAATGTTGATGTTAAAAATGGTGAATAATTAAATTCTAGAGTCTATTGACATTGACGTCCTGGTGTTTGTGGTGACTGACGACTGTGATCAGCAGCTGAGAGACTGATTCTTCCTTCTGTTTTTAATCTTTGATTTCAACATGTTTGTGTACCTGACGATAGGACCTGGAAAGAGCATTTACGCTGTTGTTGATGTTAATGTTATTTTTTATGTTTCAGTCGAGAGGAGGAGGAGGTTCAACATCAACGACCGGATCAAAGAACTCGGAGGACTCATCCCCAAATCCACCGACCTGTCAGTAAACTTTCATCCTCTCTCTCGTCTGTAGTACTGTGGTATTAGCACCATAGCTATAGAAACATAGATACCATGTTCAGTGATGTCACGTGCATCTGAAAAATAAATTGAAACATATTCAGGAGGGACCTTTAACTATTTAAACATCACATTTAAACATCAGATACATGTTAATGTGTTGCTACAACTGCACTGGGATATTTAATAAGGAATGAATGATGTCAGATACAGTCCAGCTTGTTTTGCTGCTGCATCTAATTATGCTCGTTAGTGCTGTGTGTTAATGAGGCGTGGCCTGTGATTGGTTGATCAGGGAGATGAGGTGGAACAAGGGGACCATCCTGAAGGCTTCAGTAGATTACATCCGCAAAATGCAGAAAGAACAACAGAGAGCCAGAGAGATGGAGGAGAGACAGAGGAGGCTAGAGAACACCAACCGCTCCCTGCTGCTCCGCATTCAGGTGAGGAGGGTGGAGGAGATGGAGGAAGTGTTTTGGTGTTTCAGTGTTGACATGGACTCCTGACTGTTTGATACAGCGTGGAAAACAATGAAACCGTCAGATTATTAATATGTTATGATCATTATGTCTGAGATCAGCTCATTTAAAATAAACACAAGTTTGGTTTGATTCCAGAGGACGGTAATTACACACACCAACACACACCAACGCACACCAACGCACACCAACGCACACCAACACACACCAACACACACCAGCACACACCAACACACACCAACGCACACCAACACACACCAACACAGCCAGAGGAATGCTGACTCTGCAGTGTCTCGGCTGATGAACCTTAACAGTCATTGGTCTGTTACTCTGGAAAAAGTGGATCAGGTGTCTCCTCTGTGTATTTCAGCTCTTGTTATGTGTGACTGACGAGATGTTTGAGGTCAACAGAAACCAGAGCGCTGGCAGGAGGATTAAGATCAGCAGACTCGTCTCTGTCAGACTTTAAACACATATCTGTCGTCTACAGGAATAAAAACAGTGGCGTTTGTTTCTTGTTGTAGGAGCTGGAGCTTCAGGCTCGTGTCCATGGACTCTCTTCCTCCTCGCCTCACCCCAACTCCTCCTCCTCCTCTCTGGACCCCCAAGCCTTGCTCTCCCCCACACTGCCTCACCCGTTCTCCAACTCCTCCTCCCCTGCCTCCTCTCTGGTGACTCCCTCTCTGGGTCTGGACGCCCTGAACTTCGTGGACCTGGACGAGCCTCAGGGAGCCTCTACCGTCTTCTCCCCAGACCTGATGTCTGACGTGGGGCTGACGGAGCTCCACGGCCTGGGAGACATCCTGATGGATGAGGGAGGAGGAGGGGAAGGAGGGGTGATGTCCGACCCCCTGCT
>NW_019504134.1:2868-3521 GCF_002814215.2 Seriola lalandi dorsalis
AGCAAGTCTAACTTGTGGCAGCATCAAGCGATTCAAAGCCTGAACCCCTTAGTAGAAACCAGGTGTACATTAGGGCTGCATTGTTTTACCTGTTGTGAATAGTTTAACCAGCAGGTGGTGCTGTCAGTAGTCTGCTGCGACTCCCTCAGCTCAGCCCTGTAAACATGAAAACTGTACGTAAACATAAACATAAACAGAATCACTGTGCTGCAAGCAAAGGGAGGAGAAATATTCGAGGAGCACACCTGGTCAGGTTCACTTTACTGATGCAGGTGTTTCCTGTTAGAGCCTCAGAGGAACAGAAGGGAAACTAACTCAGTCCATCATCATCATCATCATCATCATCATCATCATCATCATCATCATCATCTATAAAATCTGTAAAAACCATTTGTAAAAACGAAGCAGCTGAATCAGCTGTCTGCAGTGTATGTTGTTCAGACAACTATCACTGGATACTGTGATACTGAAGGAAACTTAAAAACAGGAGGGTTCTGAATGAAGTTCTGCAGCCTCTGTTTTCTTTGGAGCTTTATTCTGGAGGGACATCAGAGATAATGATATCCTCAGGAAGTGATGTCACACTGAATCAGATCAACATGTTCAGGTCTGGGTTCAGGTCTGACTCTGGTTTCTGTCACTGCTGCTGCTGC
>NW_019504135.1:0-754 GCF_002814215.2 Seriola lalandi dorsalis
CACCATTATGTCTCCTTTTGAAATGGGCTTTGAGACCTGATTACACATGCTTGATTTGGGATTTATTTTATAACTGTTTGTACATATTATGCTTGAAAATGGCACTGAAGCATCTCCTGCAGCTGCATTAAAACATTTGACCTTTTCCGTCTGTGGGCACACGACACAGGCCCGCTCAACATTTAGTGCTCAGCCCAGGCCAGATGACTCACAGTGACCCCTTCAGATTAACAGCAGGTGCAGCTTCAACCTGTGTCGGCCTGAAAGTGGTATTATGGGCTAGTTGAGAAAGGGTTAGGTTGCTGAGTTAATGTCTCAGCCAACCAGACCGGTGTGTGCTGAGCAGAGACCCCTGCGCTGACTGTAATGGGTTTACCGGGCTTAATCCACAGTTAGCCTGATAGCAGGAGATGAGAGAAAGCAGGGAGTGAGGCTGGGTTAACACACACACACACACACTCTCACTCTCCTTGGAGATCTCTACCTGGCTCGCTGCCTCTCTTAACCTGTGGCCTCTCCCAGAGTCTCAGCTGTTCAATCCCTGCCTAGCCTATAGCACAGATATCACACTGTTGATCTATGGGAGGTGGCCACTATTTTTTGTCATCGCTACTGAAATAATTCTGTGTAACAACAGAATATTATATATTACATATGTATATATCTATATATAATGTGGTCTTCTCTTCTCTCTGCTTCAGACCGCAGTGTAACAAGTGTCTGCTGCTCAGGACCAGGACACTCTGGCTGTCTA
>NW_019504136.1:0-475 GCF_002814215.2 Seriola lalandi dorsalis
CTTCTTCTGGACAAAAGCCATCGACATACATTATACGCTCTCCAGATTCCTAAGTGGGACACGTGTTACATGTATAAAATGAAAGTCCAGCAAAGAGGTCCACTTAAATTCTGTCAGTTATACTGTGAACTACATTTGCCTTATGATCCACATTGCACATTAACCATGTGTCACTACTCAGGCTATTTCCACTGGACCTGCTAAGAGAAAAAATGAGAGTGAAGACTATGAAACCAACTAATTTAAAGCCACAGAAGGATTTAAATTGTATAATATTTCAATCATTTAACTCTGTTATAAATATGTTTTTTCGGGGGTAAATACTTTTTAACAGAACATTTAACAGTATCTGCAGATAGTTTTAGTTTTTGTTTGGGAAAGTTTTGAAATGTCCAAACAGGACTGTAATAGTTTCTGTTGTTATTGAGGCAGAGATGATTTCTTCTCTTTTCAGCAGATATTTGAACTGTGAAAT
>NW_019504137.1:0-1200 GCF_002814215.2 Seriola lalandi dorsalis
AGTGACCTGCTGACAGACAACCTGTGGCCCGGCATGATGGACGTGTCTCATGTGTCCTCAGTGAGTTGTCCCTAATAAAGTGATCAGCAGGGGGCGTCTGTACTTAAAATACTGGGTCTGTGATTGGTTTGGATCAGATCGTTATGGCAACAACGCTGACTCACAGAGGAACAGCTGATCACACATGGCGAGACAAACTGCTGCTCTGTGGAGGGAAACAACACACTGTGAGGAGCGTTTACTACGTCCACCAGCTCCTCTGAGGAGCGTTTACTACGTCCACCAGCTCCTCTGAGGAGCGTTTAATACGTCCACCAGCTCCTCTGAGGAGCATTTAATACGTCCACCAGCTCCTCTGAGGCTGTTTTGTGCCACTGTTGTTATTTTAAGGAAACCTTAACTCAAACTTTAAGGGAAATCTTAAGGTGTTTTGTTGTGATTTCTTCTGGAGCTGGAGTGAAACTTCACATTCACATTTCAGTTACAGAAACAGTTTCTTCATGAGGGATGAAGAAACTTCCTCCAGATTGATGATGACCAACCCTCTGATCATTACCATGACAACAGTGTACAGCAGGAAGTAGGACTGCATCCTGCTGTCAGAGTGGAGGGAAACTGGTTCATCCTACAGCAACATAATGAGACAGAGACAGGAAGTCCTTCAGCTGTGGAGGACTACAATGTGGAGCATGATGGGAGCTGAGACTTTAATATGTTTTATAAATATATGATGTTTTTCTATTTCCAGCAGAAGAAATGTGATTAGAGAAGAATGTGGCAGAGAGAGGGCCGGCCAGAAATACATGACCTTTGACCCCTGAATGTTTTAACCGTCAGAAAATGTCAAATATCAGAGAGGAGAGAAGGAGAGGAGGTGAAGAAATAGGGAAGGAAAGGAAAGATGATAAGAGAGTTAAGAGGAGGAAGAGGAGAGGAAGAGGAGTGTGACTCAAAGATTGTCTCTGTTGCAGAGATGACTCACTCAGTCAGTTTCCTGTGTGTCAGCTGAGAGTCTGAGCTCGTTATGTTTCAGTGATCTTCACACTGACAACACTCTTTATGTGATCAAGTTTCTCTGTGTTTGATCGATTGATTGACTACGATGTCAGCATGATGTCATCAGTTTGAGGACCAATCACCTGCCTGATAAAGTGATGGGGTTCAGCAGCTTTAATCATTGTGTGGACAGACTGTCTGTGA
>NW_019504138.1:0-406 GCF_002814215.2 Seriola lalandi dorsalis
TTTTTTTTTTTTTTTTTTTTTTTTTATCATGGTAGCAGCAACACACAGCCGGACCCATAAGGCCAGCTGGTGTCCGTGTTACTGAACTGTCCCCTGTCTTTTACTGATAATGAAAAACACTTCTGTCTGTACGCACATTAATAAAACAGTCAACCACCTCCACAAAGGCAGGTGAGTCTCAAGCTGTTATTTTTTGCTCATGGCGCAACAGTTCCATGTGTTAACGCTGCTCATTGTGCCTTGATTGGCTGGGCTGGTTTCACTAGCACAATCCAATTTAGTAAATCACTATTTTGAAACTAACGAGAAGTTACTAGGGCAACCCTAGTCTCTTAGAAATTTCATTTTTATATTACTAAAGTTTTTTTTTTTCCAATTATGTTGTGATGGCAGATGAATCTCTGGC
>NW_019504139.1:0-405 GCF_002814215.2 Seriola lalandi dorsalis
AGAACCCACACACTCAAAGGGCCACACTCTTGATTTAGATTTGTACAGTGGTCTCAGCCCTGACAACTTTGAGACCAAGGATATCTGTGTGTCAGATCACAAAGCAGTTTTATTCAGTATGGTTTTATCCCTGCTGGCTTTATGAACAACGCACCTGTCTGCCACAGGGTTTTTAACTCAATGTCTGCTAGCCAGTTTTCAGAGCATTTTATTTCTGCCTCTTCAACTTCCTTTTATCCAAATTTTAATACAGAGGAGCTAGTCTCACATTTAATCATAATTGTCAGTCTGTTGATTCTGTTGCTCCTTACAAGGTTAGAAAGTCAAGCAGAGCACCCCAGCCTTGGCTAACAGAATCAATATTGGACTTAAAGAGGGACTGTAGAAGAAAGGAACAGAAATGGA
>NW_019504140.1:0-603 GCF_002814215.2 Seriola lalandi dorsalis
ATAGATAGATAGATAGATAGATAGATACTGCAGTACAGTGAGATGAGACGTTTGCTGCAGCTGTAGCTGCTTCTCTGTCCTGCCAGAATGTTGTGGAGAGGAGGGTTGGTATTGTCCAAGATGGCCTCCATCTTACATTGCATGTGTCTCTCCACAACAGTCCTGAGTGAGTCCAGACTCCTGCAGCACAGACCCAGCCTTTTAGACCAGCTTGTCCAGTCTCTCTGGTCAAGCTGGTCAAGCTGGACAAGCAGCATAAAAGAGTACACTGGCCACCACTGACTGATAAAACATGTGTAGCATTTCACTGCAGGCGTCAAAGGACCTGAGCCTCCTGAGGAAAAAGAGCCGGCTCTGCCCCTTCATCTGGTGGCATCTGTGTTCTGGGACCAGTCCAGTTTACTGTCCAGGTGCACACCTAGGTTTTTATAAGTGTGCACCACCTCAATGTCCTTCCCTCGAATGTTGACTGGCTGAAGGGTGGGCCTAGACCTCCCAAAGTCCATGACCATCTCCTTGGTCTTGGAGGAGTTCAGAAGGAGGCAGTTCTTGTTGCTCCATTCACTGAAGGCCATCGTCAGATCCCTGTACTCCTCTTCCTGC
>NW_019504141.1:0-520 GCF_002814215.2 Seriola lalandi dorsalis
AGATCTTGTGATGCATTTCTTTTCTTATATGATATTCTAGCTGCTTGTTTGCAATAACAGTGAACACTTGTTAAACTTGACAATATGAGTGAAAAGGCTGCTTTAAAATCTTTAAGTCAACGCATATAATTTCTTCTTCTGACACCACCACATGTTATCTTGATGAAATATCAGCTGTTCTGTAAACCTTTGTCTTAGTTTGGTCATTCATTTCTTTAACTGCTTAAGTAGGAGTTTGAGCTCAAAAATCTAGTTCAGCTTAATTAAAACTTTGAGTTGTGTAAAACTTTGTCTTGTTTATTTGATTCAAATTTGATAATTGATTGAACTCCTTTAGTAATGCTTTCAATTTAAACATCTATTTCAACACAACCTCTGTGGCCTGTTGTCTGTTTGTGTTCTCTCAGGTTGAAGAGTTAGGTCTTTGTTTCACATGCAGAACTTGCACCTTCATCATTGTTAATACTGTTTTCATTATTATGGAAAGAAACAACATGGCTCACCTTCACATGTATTAAAG
>NW_019504142.1:0-1045 GCF_002814215.2 Seriola lalandi dorsalis
CAGGCATAAGTTTAGAGTTTCCTGGCATGGATACTCAGTTCGGACCTTCCTAAACATAAAAGACTTTTAGACTGCAGCCCTGGTGCTTGTGAGCGCGGCCTCATCCTCTTACATGTGTGGAGGTTCTGAAAGCAAACTGTGGCACTATATGATAGTCTGCTGTCAACTGTGCAGTAAACTAAAAGTTATTTGTATAAAAAGGGAATTTGCATTCACACCGACAAAAACAGCTTCTTCTCAACAACAGCGACCGACCAGAACTAAAAAAAAAAACACTTCCCGGCCTTCGCTTGAATCGGCTCTGTGCGAAGGCGTGCCAAACCAGCCAGCAGGTGGACATTATGCAAATGTGTTACATAATGAGAGATAAGTTACAGAAGAGAAGCCTGGAATATAGGCAGTGTTTTTCAGGAACAATGTTTTCTAACCTTTTACATGCACAAAAAGCTCGATAACACACTGAAGGGAAAGGGGAGCAGTATGGTCACTGTAAGTTTTCGTCTCCTGCGGCTCAAGAACGGTGGAGGCAGATTACTGATGAAAGCTCCAATGTAATTTCGGATGAAATTTCAGGAGGATTATGGAGTCCAATTATAATAGTTGCTGGGATTTGGTCAGTAAATTTGAGTAAAACACAGACTTCATTTATCCAGAGCCAAAATGCCACAGAAAAATAAAGACTCATGGGTAAAATCCTAAAGCACACAAGTTCTGAAATAATTCACATTTCCTGTAAATATTCAAAATTAGTTAGAGATGAGGTTTTCTCAAAATCGGTGACGTGTGGTGGCTTTTACACATGGGCAAGCAGAGCACACACACACAAACACACACACACATACACACCAGACTAAAACATACCTTTTCTTGACAGTAGCAGCAGCTGTCCTAGCTTATATTCAGCGCCTGTTCTGTGTCAGGACTTTGTGCTGCCTGTGTTTCCTGTGCTGAAAGTCTCTCTGCTGCATCTCGCTGCTTGTATTTTTCCTTTGAACTGACAGTTAACACATCAAATGTTCAGTATGGAGGAAAAATATCAAAAAAT
>NW_019504143.1:0-314 GCF_002814215.2 Seriola lalandi dorsalis
GTTTTTACAAGAGCGTTTCATTTTGCAAAGGATCTGAGATATTCTGATAATTGGGTGTGTGGTTGTGCTAATTGTGTGTAGTGTTTTGAAAAACCAGGCCCTGGTTTCCAAAACCTGTTTAAGCAATTGAAAAAAAATGTATTTAGCCTACTGTCAGTGATAAAAATGGGGTGGTGGGGGAGGGGGTGGTGATGGTGGTGGTGGTGTGTGTGTGTGTGTGTGTGTGTGTATGATTTTGGCTCGACGAGCCTCTCAAACGACTGCTATCTGTGAAAAACCGGCAACTCCTATCAGAACCATGAGCGGACCATGAC
>NW_019504144.1:0-1025 GCF_002814215.2 Seriola lalandi dorsalis
GCCCTAGCGCCCCCTATTGGCCAGCCGCCACTGGCTGGAATGCCCTCTTGTGGAGGCGACCGAGACGGATTGCGAGGATGGCAGAAGCACATCAGTCTCAGTAGTCGAAGACACGATCTGAATTGAACAGATTTGGATGAAAGAGTCACGCGCTGAAAACCTGTATCCGCTAAGACACCGAGTCCAGCACGCCAGAGAACCGGGGAGGGAGGACGGCAAACTGAAGTCTTTAACCCCCGCCAGATGGTGCTCAAAACCCAGGGTGCTGCCGCGAGCGCGTCCCATCTGTCCCGTCTGAAGGAGAGAGGCGGGTTACTCACTACAAGAACCGCCGTCTATGGTGCTGAAGAGGCGGGAGTGGATTTTATGGTTATTTATTGATTCCTATGGCATAAAATGTCAAAAATACATCGTAGTATATTAAAGCATGAAAGTTTATAAAAACGTCATAGTGTGGTCAGGAATGAGCCGAAATAGTATAATTAGCTATAAAAATTCCAAAAAAAAGTCTTAGTATAGTATTGCAAATAAATGACAAAAAACGACATAGTATAGTATGGCATAAAATGTCAAAAATACATCATAGTTTATTAAGGCATAAAAGGTCATAAAAACGTCATAGTATGGTAAGGCATGAGACGAAATAATATAATTAGCCATAAAAATGCCCAAAAAGATCTTATTATAGTATGGCAGAAAAATGACAAAAACAACATAGTATATTATGGCATAAAATGTCAAAAATACATCATAGTTTATTAAGGCATAAAAGGTCATAAAAACGTCATAGTATGGTCAGGCATAAGACGAAATAATATAATTAGCCATAAAAATGCCCAAAAAGATCTTATTATAGTATGGCAGAAAAATGACAAAAAACGACATAGTATATTATGGCATAAAATTTAAAAAATACATCAAAGCATATTAGAGCATAAAACGACAAAAGAAAGTCATGGTATGTAAAGGCTTGAGACGAAATTATGTAATTAAACATAAAAATGCCAAAGAAGATCTAAGTATAG
>NW_019504145.1:0-752 GCF_002814215.2 Seriola lalandi dorsalis
ATGCAAAAAAACTTCATAGTACAGTATGACATAAAAATGTCAAAAAACGTCATAGTATAGTATGGCATAAAACATCAAAAAAACATAATAGTATTTTGAGGCATAAACGGTCATAAAACTGTCATAGTAAGGTAAGGAATCAACTCCCATAGTATAGTAAGGCATAAAAATGCTAAAAAACGTCATAGTATAGTATGACATAAAATTATGAAAAATCGTCATAGTATAGTATGGCATGAAACGTCAAAAATACATCATAGTATTTTAAGGCATAAACGGTCATAAAAACATCATATTATGATAAGGAATACAACAAAAAAGTAGAGAAAGGCATAAAAATGCCAAAAAACCTTAAAGTTTATTGTGGCATGAAATTTTTAAAAAACGTCATAGTATAGTATGGCATAAAACGTCAAAAAAACATCATAGTATTTTAAGGCATAAAGGGTCATAAAACACTCATTGTATGGTAAGGAATCAACTCAAATAGTATAGTAAGGCATAAAACGTCAAAAAAACATCATAGTATTTTGAGGCATAAACGGTCATAAAACTGTCATAGTATGGTAAGGAATCAACTCACATAGTATAGTAAGGCATAAAAATGCTAAAAAAAAGTCATAGTATAGTATGACATAAAATTATGAAAAATCGTCATAGTATAGTATGGCATGAAACGTCAAAAAAACATCATAGTATTTTAAGGCATAAACGGTCATAAAAACATCATATTATGATAAGAAATACAACAA
>NW_019504146.1:0-602 GCF_002814215.2 Seriola lalandi dorsalis
ATGTTTTAAGCCACGCGTCTCACTGTGTTGTTATATACATGTATCACGTGCTACAGGCCAGAGCTGATAATGAAACCACGTTCAGCCGTCATATCAAACAGCCATTTAAAGCACTTTCCTAGCGGTACAGAAGTGGGCGGGGTTTCCTCAACACTTCCCAACACTGACTATCAGACGGCGCCATTTACATTCCACAGAACACGGCAGAGCGAGGTGAGGTGTGGTTTCCCAAAGACGTTCTTTCTTTCTACCGTCCGTCTTTACTGTAAAGTGTTTTATTCTCCTCACAAAACTTATTCAAACTTCACTGCACTGTTTTTCTTTGAGTAAAAGAAACTATATTTTTGTGTGAGGACTTTATTAGTGAAAACTAAAATTAAGAATTAAAATTATGCATCAATGCATTAACACACTGATGACATTGAAGTATAAAATGAGCTTTTTAGATAAAGGAAGACGATGATGTGTTTCCCAAACCTTCACCCTCGAGTTTTTAAACCTTGAACAATAAAGACTATTGTTAAAGGAAACGACACATTCAGACGGACAGCAGCTCGGTGACAGTTGGCACACAGCAAGGACACACGGACACATGAAACTAA
>NW_019504147.1:0-407 GCF_002814215.2 Seriola lalandi dorsalis
TTCCACTGCTGACGAGGTAATGAAAGTTTTTATATTTGCTGTGTCTTAATTTTGCATGTAGGCGCAAATCAAAGCTGCACTTTGGTCACGAATCATAAGAGTCGAAGGCTTTTTGTTTTCTTCTATCAAAGCTGATTCTTACATCGTTTATAACTTACATCAGAGCAGTTTTAGTGCTCTACCGTGCACGTAGACGAGCGTTTCCAGGATTTTTTCTAAGGAATATAAAGTTGGAAATTAGTCTGTATTTGAGGCCAGCATGCTGTTTTTTTTTTTGTTTTTTTTATATGAATTTAAACACAATTGCAGTTTTCTCTCAGGAGACGGCTGAAACAGCAGCAGGCAGTGTAAGACATTACCGAAGAAGCTGGTTGGAATGGGGCCCAGGTCACATGTTAATGATAAGA
>NW_019504148.1:0-591 GCF_002814215.2 Seriola lalandi dorsalis
ATGGAGATATAAGCCTTTTCTACCATCGATCCTCATGGGAAATGTCAACTCCCTGGCTAACAAGTGTGATGAATTTTTCCTTCAGCCTTCCTACAAGCCCTGTGTACTGAGGCAGGCTGCAACCACCCGCTCATTCAGGAACTGGACCCCGGAGACCAGTGAGTCTCTAAAAGACTGTTTTGAGTGGACGGATTGGAATGTCCTGTTGGAGTCACAGGAAAATGGTAACAGCAAGGACCCTGACCTTGGATGGTTGAATGTACCACAGACTACATTAACTTCTGTATGGACACTGTAATACCAGCAAGGACTGTACATTTCTAAATAAATAAATACCTTACACCTTATTTATTTATTTTTTATAAATAATTTTTTTCTTTCTTATTCTTTCTCCTCAATAAATCAAATATTTATATCAGTCATATATCTAAATCTATAGCAATAACAAAAAGCTGTCAGTTGTTCTCTGTTGTAGTGTATGCCATCATGTTACCTTATGTTATCTCTTTTTATGTTTTCACTTTCTTCTCTTTTCTCTTGCTTCACCAAATTCGAAAAGGAAAAATAAATAAATAGATAAGTTAAACGGAT
>NW_019504149.1:0-568 GCF_002814215.2 Seriola lalandi dorsalis
TTTTTATGCCTTACTTTACTATGACGTTTTTATGCCTTATTACAGTATGACTTTTTATGACTTTTTAAGCCTTACTATACTGTGACTTTTTTATGAATTTTTTATGCCTTAATATACTATGATGCTTTTTATGACTTCTTATGCTTTATTATACTATGATATTTGTATGCCTTATTATACTATGACATTTTAATAATTTTTTTATGCCTTACTATACTATGATGTTTTTACTACTTTTTATGCCTTACTATACTGTGATTTTTTTATGACTTTTTATGCCTTGCTATGACGTTTTTATGCCTTATAACACTATGACTTTTAATGCCTTACTATACTATGATGATTGTATTACTTTTTATGCCTTACTATACTATGATGTTTTTATGACTTTCTATGCCGTACCATACTGTGACTTTTATATGAATTTTTTATGCCTTACTATACTATGATGCTTTTATGAATTTTTATGCCATGCTATATAATGACATTTTTATCAATTTTTTGCCTTACTATACTAGGATGTTTTTATGACTTTTTAAGCCTTACTATACTGTGACTTTTTTTTTTT
>NW_019504150.1:0-912 GCF_002814215.2 Seriola lalandi dorsalis
GTGCTGGATGAGGGACTTCTGAGAGTAGGTGGTCGCCTGAACAGACTGGCGATGCCTGAAGAAGTGAAACACCCGATTATTCTTTCAAAAGACCTTCACATATCGACACTGTTGCTACGACATATCCACAAACAACTTGGACATGGAGGAAGAAACCATATGCTTTCTCGCCTCCGTAAAAAGTATTGGATCATCAAGGCTAACTCTGCTGCAAGAAAGATCATATCAGACTGTGTTGTGTGCAAACGACAGCGTGGGAAGGTGGGAGAACAGAAAATGGCAGACTTGCCCCTGGAGAGGATTCAACCAGATAAACCTCCATTTACAGATGTTGGCGTGGACTACTTTGGTCCTATAGAGATCAAAAGAGGACGAACTCTTGTGAAAAGTTATGGTGTAATCTTCACCTGCATGGCAAGCAGGGCAGTACATCTTGAAGTTGCACATACACTCGACACAGACTCCTGCATTAAGAAGATTTATCTGTCGCCGAGGTCAAGTTTCATCCTTAAGGTCAGACAATGGCACAAATTTCATTGGAGCGGAAAGGGAACTGAGGGAAGCACTCAGTGGCCTGAATCAAAATCCAAAGTGCTATGCTTCAGCATAGCACTTTGGATTTTGTCCTGATTCGAGGGATAAAATGGTATTTTAACCCACCAGCAGGATCCCATCACGGTGGTGTTTGGGAACGATTGATCCGTATGGTTAGAAATATGCTACGTTCTGTTCTCAACCAACAAGTTTTGGATGATGAAGGTTTGCAAACCTTACTTTGACCCATAACCAAGATTTCTGATGACCCAATGGACCTGGAAGCACTCACACCAAATCACCTCCTTCTGTTGAAAACCAAGCCAATACTGCCCCCTGGACTCTTTGTGAAAGAAGATTTATACATCAAACGCAGAT
>NW_019504151.1:0-448 GCF_002814215.2 Seriola lalandi dorsalis
CAAGGCCAGGGGAAACTCATTTGCGACATGTATTCCCACATAAAAGCATTTGAGGTGAAACTAGCGCTGCTTTTGGAACAAGTGAAAAAGCACAACTTCATCCATCTCCCTGCTACCCAAAACCTCTCTGCAGAGAACCCAGCGGTCCCGTTTCCAGCTGAAAAGTGTGTGGAAGCACTGGAAATGCTGAAGGCGGAGTTCGGTGTGCGATTCCGCGAACTACATGTTAATGCAAAAAAAATCCGTCTTTTCCAGAACCCCTTTGTTGCCGACATTGATGAAGCCCAGCCTTCTTATCAGTTTGAGTTGGCCGAGTTACAGAACTGTGATGTTCTGAAAGACGCATTCAAGCCCAACAGTCTCATTGACTTCTAGGCTGCCCTCCCAAACGACACGTACCCTAACATCAAAAAACACGCAATGAAGATGTCCACACTTTTTGGCAGCA
>NW_019504152.1:0-332 GCF_002814215.2 Seriola lalandi dorsalis
TAGTTAGTTATAGCTAGTTGTATTAGTTAGTTTTTTATTAGTCCATTACAGGGTAAAGTTTGTTGAAATATAAGAAATCTAGAACTGCTGTTCTCTGAAAACCTGCATATACCTCCGGCTGCATGCTTTGCTTACTTACATTTCTTGAATCCTGGTATCATCCGTCGTTTTCCACCATGTTCAACACTGCAGAGAAAAATGAAGGTTAAAATCTTCTGACAAAGAACAACCAGGTAACCAACACTGTTGCTCTCAAAACCTTTGCTAGCAGAGTATCAGATCTGTCCACGGTAAATCTAGAGTATATGCATCTATTGTTACTGTCAGCCAAC
>NW_019504153.1:0-1746 GCF_002814215.2 Seriola lalandi dorsalis
CATAAAAAGTAATAGTGATGAAAGGGATGAAAAGTCATAAAAATGTCATAGTATAATAAGGCATAAAAAGTCTCAAAAAGTCATAGTATAGTAAGGCATAAAAAGTCATAGTATAGTAAGGCATTAAAAGTCATAAAAACGACATAGTATCGTAAGGCATAAAAAGTAATAGTGTTGAAAGGCATGAAAAGTATTAAAAACGTCATAGTATAATAAGGCTTAAAAAGTCATAGTATAGTAAGGGATAAAAAGTCATAAATACGATAGAGTATAGTGAGGCATAAAAAGTTATAGTATAGTTTGGCATAAAAAGTCATAAAAACGACACAGTATAGTCAGGCATAAAAGGTCATAGTTTAATAAGGCATAAAAAGATATAGTATAGTAAGGCATAAAAAGTCATAGTATAGTTAGGCATAAAAAAGTCATAGTATAGTAAGGCATAAAAAGTCACAAAAAGTCATAGTATAGTAAGGCATAAAAAGTATATAGTATAGTAAGGCATAAAAAGTCATAGTATAGTAAGGCATAAAAAGTCATAAAAAGTCACAGTATGTAAAGGTATAAAAAGTCATAATATAGTAAGGCATGAAAAGTCATAAAAACAACATAGTATAATAAGGCATAAAAAGTAATAGCGTAATAATGCATAAAAAGTCATAAAAACATCATAGTATAGTAAGGCATAACAAGTTCATAGTATAGTGAGGCATAAAAAGTCACAGTATAGTAAGGCATAAAAAGTCACAAAAAGTCATAGTATAATAAGGAATAAAAAGTTCATGGTATAGTAAGGCATAAAAAGTCATAGTATAGTAAGGCATAAAAAGTCATAAAAAGTACATAGTATAGTAAGGCATAAAAAGTCATAGCATAGTATGGCATGAAAAGTCATAAAAACGAAATAGTGTAGTCAGGCATAAAAAGTACATAGTATAGTAAGGCATAAAAAGTAATAGTATACTAAGGCATAAAAAGTCATAAAAAGTCACAGTATAGTAAGGCATAAAAAGTTCATAGTATAGTAAGGCATAAAAAGTTATAGTATAGTAAGTCATAAAAAGTCATAAAAAGTCATAGTATAGTAAGACATAAAAAGTAATAGTATAGTGAGGCATTTAAAGTCATAAAAACTTCATCGTATAATAAGGCATAAAAATTCATAAAAACGTCATAGTATAGTATGGTATAAAACATCATAGTAAAGTAAGTTCTAAAAAGTCATACTATATTAAGGCATAAAAAGTCATAAAAATGACGTAGTATAGTATTGCATAAAAAGTCATAAAAAAGTCATAGTATAGTAAGGCATAAAACGTCATAGTATAGTAAGGCATAAAAAGTTCATATTATAGTAAGTCATAAAAAAGTCATAGTATAGTAAGGCATAAAGCGTCATAGTATAGTATGGCATAAAAAGTCATAAAAACGACACAGTATAGTAAGGCATGAAAAGTCATAGTATAGTAAGGCATACAAATTAAAAAAAACAACATAATATAGTAAGGCATACAAAGTCATAAAAACGTTATAGTATATAAAGGCATAAAAAGTGATAAAAACATCATAAAATATAAAGGCATAAAAAGTCATAGTATAGCAAGGCATAAAAAGTCATAAAAACGATAGAGTATAGTAAGCCATAAAAAGTCATAAAAACGTCATAGTATAAGAAGGTATAAAAAGTCATAGTATAGCAAGGCATAAAAAGTCATAAAAAGTCATAGTATAGCAAGGCATAAAAAG
>NW_019504154.1:0-511 GCF_002814215.2 Seriola lalandi dorsalis
TGTCATTACATCGCTCAGCTCTCGGTGTATCATAGAGTGTGTCCACTGCACATTAGGGGAAACGCTCTTTCCTAGCTCTTGCAGCCCTCCTCGTTTCTCAGCCATTGCCTGAGCCCCATCTGTGCAGATCCCCACACAGTCCTCCAGCTTCAGATCAGCCTCTTCCAAGTAAGTGTCAATGATTTTGAACAGTTCGTCTGCAGTGGCTCTGTTTGGTACAAGTTGGTGGAAAAGCAAATCCTCCTTAAAATCATCTGCATCAATGAATCTGACATGTTATCAATAAACAGTCTTTGTTGCTGTCAGTCGCTTCATCCATCTGCACAGTAAACCGGCTGTCTCCAATCTAGTCATTAATCTGCTCTTCTATATCTTTTGACATGTCATGAATGCTCCTTGAGATATTATTGTTTGACAGAGGGATAGCCTTTACACTGAAAAAAAACGACTTTTTGGTGCAGTAAAATCTATTAGAGTAACTGTCATAATTTCTACATTGTAATTTTAAGAT
>NW_019504155.1:0-816 GCF_002814215.2 Seriola lalandi dorsalis
TTCTACACCCTGTAATTATCTGATAAACCTCCTGTTCTGCTGCACCCTGTCCTCTGCTCTGTTGAACCCCGGATACACCCACCCATTGTCCCCCCCCCCCCGTAACTACCTGGTTTCTGAATAACAGCATGTGTAATGCATGCTGTTTGATGAGGGGTTGATGGGCTGCTGATGAGGAGTGTTTGTGAAAGTGGTTGACAGCTGCCGATCCCAGAGGCCGCGCCAACCCGAAATAACTGATCAAAGTGTCTCGATTGTGAGGCTGAAAAAAAATAAATATCAGAAGTGACAAAGCGACTTGTAACTGAGCTCCGTGCCGCCTCTCATGTCCCGCCATCGTCCTGTAAACCCGTCTGCTCTGCTGTTGCACCGAGCATTACCTGCTCAGGTGCTTGGCTACACCTGATGCCACCCCTCTGCGCTGTCCTGCCACAGCGTCAAACCCCTCCCACGCCCCGGCTCCACACAGGAAGTTGATATTGGATGATTTCATCAAAGGATGAGGGATGATGTTTAAGAACGTTGAAGGTGAACGTGTTTGAAAATGATCTATTACAATACAAATATAAGCACAGAGCATTCCTGTCTCTACTCTGCACATATTAGTCCCCCCCCACACACACACACACACACACACACACACGAGCTGCCTGCAGTCGAGGAAACGGCAAAGACAGCTGTGACGTTAAAATACAGAATTTAACTGGACAACAACGGCAAGGTTGCAAAGGTGTGTGTCTACATCATCGTTTCCAAAGGTCTCAGTTTCTGCCCGTCCTGACCACAACACAGAGCTCAGGGAAAGATCACGGTTAT
>NW_019504156.1:0-634 GCF_002814215.2 Seriola lalandi dorsalis
CACACACACACACACACACACACACACACACGAGCTGCCTGCAGTCGAGGAAACGGCAAAGACAGCTGTGACGTTAAAATACAGAATTTAACTGGACAACAACGACAAGGTTGCAAAGGTGTGTGTCTACGTCATCGTTTCCAAAGGTCTCAGTTTCTGCCCGTCCTGACCACAACACAGAGCTCAGGGAAAGATCACGGTTATGAGATGAGATGGAGACGCTGATGTCTGACGTCACAGCTGGATCCACTCGATGCTCCATCAACATTTTGATTCTTCATCTTCAGCCTCACGACATGAGTCTCTTCTACCGACGTGAACCAGAGTGTCAGGATCTCAACCCTGGACCCAAGTTGAGTATGAACATCAGGCAGTCCATCAAAGATCCTGTTGAACCTCATGGACTGATCCAAAATCTGATCCCTGACAGTTTAGTAACATAAACTGAGTTTGAGTTCAGGGGCTGCATGTGAGGAGCGATTGCGCAACTTCCTTCAAAGGCAACCTTCGTTCCCTGGGCAACAAAGACTCCAGCAGGTGGATCCTCCGTGGTCCGACCTATCCCAAGGTTCATCGCACACCATTAATAAAAAATATATGGCAGCTAACGACACCGACGGAAAGGATTACAACT
>NW_019504157.1:0-427 GCF_002814215.2 Seriola lalandi dorsalis
TTGCATAGAGAACTTATTTTTCCCACTTTATCGAATGTGTCTCAGTTTTACCGACGTTCCTGAATGCACCACCCATGTGCATGCTTCTGCTCCGTTAGTGTTCTCCTTTCTTCCATGCGGTCAAGAGCAGACAGTTTTCCTTCACCTCATGCAGCATTAGCTATCCTGATTCCCTGTTTTCCCGCTGTGTGTAAATGAGAAGTGGTGAGTGTGATTATTAGGTTATGTTTAATGATTATTATATTATTGTTTGCACAAATAATATTATGCTAGTGCAGTGTTAAGCTAGTTTACTGTTTCTATGATAGTAAAATGATTGTTTATTTGTTTGTATTATTGTTGCAGACCACAGCAAAATAAATGAAGGATACTTCAATCTGACTGCCTCCGTGTTCTCTTACCAAGACACATTATCCCTACCTTGCCG
>NW_019504158.1:0-641 GCF_002814215.2 Seriola lalandi dorsalis
TTAAGCTAGTTTACTGTTTCTATGATAGTAAAATGATTGTTTATTTGTTTGTATTATTGTTGCAGACCACAGCAAAATAAATGAAGGATACTTCAATCTGACTGCCTCCGTGTTCTCTTACCAAGACACATTATCCCTACCTTGCCGCTCTTATACAACCAGTTTCCTGGAGAACCCATATCTCCTTTTTATGGTCCTTCGAGCCGGATAGAGCATCAATCAAGGTATGGAACCAGCAAACTTGGATGCACAGACTGAACCTGCACCCCAACGTGTTTCACAGAGGGAAAGACACCCTCCATCATACCTGAGCGACTATGTGGTTGCAACTCTCCCTCCAGAGGGACAAAACCAAGCCACACAGCCAGCTCCCTCCACCAGACATTCACGCAGTCCAGCAAACACAGAAGAGTGTGCTGATGGTGACTGCTCCCACGACAAAGGTGTACTTAGATAGACCAAACAGATCCCCCAAGGTGATGCTGAAAATCGTGAAAGTCCTACTCCACAATGGGAACCGAGTCTTAGAGACTTATGCAGTTCTGGACGATGGCTCTGAGCGAAGCATCATCCTGCCATCAGCTGTCCAACATTTGAACCTTACTTCACATCCTGAAACGCTTACCATCAGGACTGTTCAC
>NW_019504159.1:0-524 GCF_002814215.2 Seriola lalandi dorsalis
AAGCTCTATAATGTTTATATTGCTCAACTGATTTCAATGAGTCATTTCAAGGGTTTATGATTTATGTGCAGTAAAAATAAAAGTTTGGTGTCCAGTTACTTAGAATTCTGATAGTTTAGGCTGTAATCACTGCTTTCTAGAAGGAGGAGTGTGTATTAACGTTAGGTTTACATGAACTGATTTAGTGACACGGATATGAGGTAAGTAGGGGTAATGGGTGGACCCAAATGCGGAGAAGGTAGCAAACAATTTTATTCCAAACAAACCAAAGTCCAAACACGAGTCACCGAAACACACACCAAACCTCACAACCAACAAACAAACATTGACCCCCACAAGGACAAGACAGAACAAGGGCTTCTTAAAGGAACAGAACTGATTAGTGATGGAGAACAGGTGGGGAAGCAGACACAGGTGAGACACATCAGGGGATTAACCAAAGGAAGCAAAACTAGAACTCAGACACTGGGGTGACATGACTATCAAAATAAAACAGGAAGTGCATGGGGAAACAGAGCACAAGA
>NW_019504160.1:0-451 GCF_002814215.2 Seriola lalandi dorsalis
CAGAAACGAACTCTGAGAGAGAAACTGCTGGAAAAGACCAAAAACACCTCGATCCTACCTCTTCACAGCCTCTACTGAGACTCTTATTGTGAAAAGAACGCACTGTTGAACTTTTATTTTGAAAGAAAAAGAATGTCTAATTATACTTGTCTTAAGTAAAGTCGTAATATTTAAAGAAAAAGTCATAACAGTATAATTAAAAAGTTGTAATATTACGAGAAAATGTGCAGAGCAATAAACACTAATGTATGTTTGATTTTATAAGAAATGTCAAAATAATAAAAACATTGAATTCATGACGTCAGAATTTCTCTCCCCGTTGTTGTCGTCATAGTGACGTTACTAAGTTTATCACCTGAGACCAAGTTTCACGCCTCACCTCAGAAATCTACAGAACCACATCTCAAACAAAAAGTCACTTTATTCTCTTCAAACAGGAGGAAGACTCTTC
>NW_019504161.1:0-496 GCF_002814215.2 Seriola lalandi dorsalis
ATTCTTTCTTGCTATTTGCCATCAGCCATTTTACTCTAGTTTTCTGCTCCATATTTCTCTCTCTGACTGGCCTGTTCACCTCAGTCTCAGCTGCATCCCCTCTTGTAGTCTCCTCTTCCTCCTCTGTAGCTGTGTTATTGATATCCTTCGAACTGTGGTTTTCTACCTGTCGCTGGACTTCATCCGACTTATTCGATTGACTTCTTAAAAAGTATCGATCGATGCGGCCACAGAAAATGTCATATTATAATATGTAAAAAATGTCATAGTTTAGTATGTCAAAAAAAGTCCATAATATTTCAGAAAATGTCATAGCATGTCAAAAAGTGTCATGGTTTCGTATGTAAAAAAATGTCACAGTATGTCAAAAAATGTCCATTTAGTAAATCAAAAAAAGTCATAGTATTATTCAGAAAATGTCATAGAATAGTATATCAAAAAGTGTCATAGTTTGGTAGTTTGGTATGTCAAACAATGTCATAATATAGCATGTCAA
>NW_019504162.1:0-328 GCF_002814215.2 Seriola lalandi dorsalis
CATGGCGTCGAGCCGGCTTTTGTAGTGCCTGAGGGAATTAGGAGCGTGCTCAGTCCATCCCACTGCACCGTGCCCGTCGATGGGGGTGTTGGATGTGATTGTTTCTGTGTCCCTAGTTTGCGATATTGGGTGAATTCTGTGAAGATGCCTGTAATGTGGGTTTGAAAATGTAAATATATTATTGTATGGGTTTCTGAGATGAGAAACGGCCTGTGGCCCTTAATTGATTATTTATTTAATTCCATCAGAAGATGGTATGGTCCAGGGGGAGGGGCCTATTCTATAAAATGGAGGGAGGTCTACACTGCCGTGACAGTTACAGGTGGGC
>NW_019504163.1:0-520 GCF_002814215.2 Seriola lalandi dorsalis
CATATATGTTCTGACCTTATACATAGGTGTTATATGTGATAGAGACATATATGTTCTGACCTTATACATAGGTGTTATATGTGATAGAGACATATATGTTCTGACCTTATACATAGGTGTTATATGTGATAGAGACATATATGTTCTGACCTTATACATAGGTGTTATATGTGATAGAGACATATATGTGGTACATTACCTTCATCAATAACAGCCACCAACTTCAACATAAGATCAAGTGTCACCAGAGTTTTGAGAGGAGGAAGTGAAGAAGGAGAAGAGGAAGAGAGAGAGCTGGTCCGACCATGACTGAATCACTGAGCTTTGTTCCCTCCAGGCCAGAGACCGCAAGGTGGTCGGAGACATGGACGGCGCCCGGCGCTACGGCTCCACCGCCCGCGGCATCAACGTCGCCGCCACCGTCCTGTTCTGCATCCTGCTCATTTCCGTGGTCGTTCTGTGCTTCCTGCAGCCGTACACCGCTGGAGTCATCCTCGGAGCCTTTTCACGCAAACTGATC